>NC_139989.1:84461462-84476462 GCF_964263955.1 Coregonus lavaretus
GTCATTCTCAATCATTTTAACGTTCAACTGTCTCGGTAATTAGCAGGTTCAATGCAGCGAAGGGGTATTTTGGAATGACACCCTCCATTATATGGTGTGCAAGGACTGAACACTCGTTGGTGCAACACAGAATGTACCGAGATAGAAGGAGAGATTGTGGGTGTCTTTATGCCAACAAAGTGTGATTCCAGAGTTTCTACAGTGTTAAGTAGCCTTAGTTATGTTATTTTAAGGACCTATCTTGTGCCTCCTCGCCACAGCGCTACCGTGTCCTCAAGCAACTCAGCGAGAAGAAGCTGAAGGGTTTTTAAAGTGTACAACTTAAACGAAAACCATTCTCTTTTTTCATGAGTGTTCCAGAAGACAGACCTTCATTGCCAGGACAAATAGTGATGTTGTTTCCAAACCAAACTTCAAGGTCTTTAAGTGAGTGTGTGTGTGTGTGTGTGTGTGTGTGTGGGGGGGGGGGGGGGGGGGGGGGTCGGTCACATATTAACAGAGCTCTCTGCCTAGGCTTCCTCACGGCACCATGACAACCAATACTTACAAAGTAATCCTTATTTTGAATATTTTTGAAATAGACCAAATTTATTTTGGGCTGAGAATATAAGACTTATAACTCTGAGAGAGCATCCAAGGGCTAGAATGATGTATATAGAATGTATGACAAACAATAATTTTTAAATATAATTCTAAAATCTTCAGAATTCTGTGATTTTTGTCCATAATACAGAATTCAAGCCAACATTCCAATCTCATTATGACTCAACAATTAAGCTAGGCTACAACCATAGAATTTGGAATTAGAACTTGGCTACAACAAGTTCCAAACCAAAGAAAACAACCAGCATATCCATTCACCACACCATAACTACTCAAGTGTATATCTTTTTAAATCTTCATAAGTGGACAGACATCGCGGAGGAGAGGTGAGTTAGAACATAATAATGTGTAAAAGTGTTTGACTTCTAAGGAAATCAGTGAAGGTAGGCCTACTTATTACCATTTAATAAATTATACCATTTAGCCTGAAGGTAACTGAAGTTGGAAAACTGGCATGGCCAGACAGTTTTAAGAAAATGACATGGAAAAGATACACACAAAATAAAAAAAATAAGGAATACATGTTTCTCCATACATATTGATGCAGAGAGAAGTCATTGAGATGGAGAAAGAGATGACTGAAAGTGAGGAGATGGAGAAAGGCAACAAGATGAGGGGGGAACGAGAGATAGAAAGACAAAGAGAAATGGAGGGGCTGCTGAGAATGAGAAAGGAGATTGAGACTTGTAACAAGGTAGACCACTACCGGTGGAAGCTGCAGAGAGAGGTGTTGGAGGAAGTCAACAAGGTGAGGGTGGAACCAGAGCAAGAAAGAGAAAGGCTAATTGAAGAGTTGCTGAGACAGATAAGGGAGACTGAGGCTTCTATTGAGGAAAACTGCTACCAATGGAAGCTGGAGAGAGAGTTGTTTGAGAAACAGAGAGAAAGTGCAGTGTCAGACAGAAAAAATATGGAGCTCAAGATGGCAAAGCTGAAGGTGCAGAACATACTGCACTTGGCCAAGATAGGGAAGTTGACCGTGGAGAACACGAGGCTGTTAGCTGAGAATGAAAGGGTGAGAGAGGTGATGGACAAACAGAGAGAAAGCGCAGCGACCGACAAACAAACAATGGTGGACAAGATATCAAAGGTGAAGATGTCCTTGGCCAAGTTATGGAAGGTGACAGTGGAGAACAAGAAGAGACTGTTAGCTGAGAATGAAAGGGTGGGGAAGGAGAGGGTGAGAGAGAGGAATGGATGGAACCTCATAAGAAATGGTTTGGAGACAGCTTTGGCCAAAGCAGACCAGGAGAGGAATCAGACCCTAGTAGCCTGGAAGGAGGACAGGGGGAGATGGGCCAAGGCCAAGGCTGGCCTACGAAGCCTCTTGGATCAACGGGGGGAAAGATGGATGAAGGAGAAGGAGGAGATTAAGAGGAGGAGCAGGCAGGCAGCAGAGGAGTGGATAATTGAGCTGAGAGAGAAGGAGAGAGCGATAGAGGCTCTGGAAAGAGAAAAGATGAGGATTCTGTGCCTGAATGGACAAGAGAAGAAGGGATGGGAGATGGAAAAGAGAGAGATGGAGAAGGAGAACTGGAAGATTACAGAGGAGCGGGAGAGAAAGAGTAGTGAAATTGAGAAAATGCAAAGGGACAAAGAGAGATGGGCAATAGAGAAGAGGGATGTGGTGGAGAGGATGAAGGAGGCGTACATAAAGCTGTACCAGATGCAGACTGTCCTGAGGTTCAGAGAGCAAGAGCAGGCACAGGTACAGTACTCCATTTAACCAGTCACAGTTCAGGGAGGTCATAAGTCACCTCCTAATGGTTATACTATCAGATTCAACAGATTAAGTTGACTGCATGCTAGAGAAGGAGTAATAATAATATTTCAGATCACTGACCGACATGTATGGACTTTCTCTTTCAGATGGAAACTAAACGCACCCAGAGAGTCAGGGCAAAGCAGGAGAAAAAGGAGAGGAAAGAAAGAGACTTGTTGGAGAAGAACAAAGTAAAAGAACTGCTCAGAGCTAGAAAAGCAGAGAGTAAGGAAGAAGTGAGGAAGAATAAGGAGAGGGTGAAAGCCCACCTGGACGAGGTGGCAAGGAACTATAACGAAAAGAAACAGAGGGAGAAAGAAAGAGAAAAGCTGTTGAAAAAGGCATATGGCAAAGAAAATCACATGGTGTACATCCCAGACCTCATACTGAAGAAGATGTAAGAACACAACGCATATGGAAGAGTAAATATTATCAGCTAGCATTGGTCAAAAGTTCATTTCTATCTTCTTTCATTTAGTGGAAAACTTCATCAATAAAATAATATGAGCATTTATTTGTCAGCATTCATTCCCATATGGAAGAAAGAACACACAAAATATGAGAAAAGTATAAGATGTGGATTAAAGGTTGATGTGGTTACTGGATAATGCAATGTGAAGGGCTAGATTCTATCAAATCGGAGGTGGAACTGCGTTAGAGATGGCAAGTCCACAAGCAGCTCCTTGCATTAGCTTATCGCGTACACTGCCATTGGATGCAACGAGAGAGAGAGAGAGGCATCAACAGAATACCCTTAGGTGCATGAATGCCTAGTGTGTTTATGTATACGTGTGTGTCAGAGGAGGCTGGTGGGAGGAGGTATAGGAGGACAGGCTCATTGTAATGGCTGGAATGGAATAAATGGAAGAGTTTCCATATGTTTGATGTGTTTGATACCGTTCCATTTATTCCATTCCAGCCATTCCAATATGCCCATCCTCCTATAGCTCCTCCTACCAGCCTCCTCTGGTGTGTGTGTGTATGTATCAGTGGTACACGCCTCCGATGAGCAACACTGCTCTTACCCCCTCATCCCCCATCAGTGGCTGTCTCCTGCCCCCTCTCCTCCATCCGTCTCTGGCCACCTCTCCTGCTCCCACTCCTCCATCCCTCTCTGGCACACTCTCCTGCCCCCTCTCCTCCATCCCTCTCTGGCCCACTCTCCTGGCCCCTCTCCTCCATCCCTCTCTGGCCACCTCTCCTGCTCCCACTCCTCCATCCCTCTCCTCCATCCCTCTCTGGCCTATTCTCCTGCCCCCTCTCCTCCATCCCTCTCTGGCCCACTCTCCTGCCCCCTCTCATCCATCCCTCTCTGGACACCTCTCTGGCCACCTCTCCTGCTCCCACTCCTCCATCAATTATTACACTGAGTCTGGCCTTGACCTGGGCCTCCCGGTACCTCTCTGTCATCTCACCAGTTTGTAGTGGCAAATACAAAAAGTTATTGATGCCACTTACTAGTGACCTGGGGATAATTGCATTGCACACAATCCAATAAAAGAGAGAAATCCAATAATTTTAGTCCATTTATTTTCGTTATTTTCTTAAATCATTGTCACTAACAGAAAGAGTACGATATGAAACGGTTGAAAATTGTCTGTGCTCTCAGGCACACTAGTTCCCACCCACACAATTTTAATGTATTTTTTATTTTACCCTTATTTTACCAGGTAAGTTGACTGAGAACACATTCTAATTTACAGCAACGACTTGGGGAATAGTTACAGGGGAGAGGAGGCGGGATGAATGAGCCAATTGGAAGCAGGGGATGTGGTCCTCTGTAGCTCAGCTGGTAGAGCACGGCGCTTGTAACGCCAAGGTAGTGGGTTCGATCCCCGGGACCACCCTTACACAAAAAAATGTATGCACGCATGACTGTAAGTCGCTTTGGATAAAAGCGTCTGCTAAATGGCATATTATTATTATTAATTAGGTGTCCATGATTGTATGAGGGTCCAGATTGGGAATTTAGCCAGGACACCGGGGTTAACACCCCTACTCTTACAATAAGTGCCATGGGATCTTTAGTGACCACAGAGAGTCAGGACACCCATTTAACATCCCATCCGAAAGACGCCACCCTACACAGGGCAATGTCCCCAATCACTGCCCTGGGGCATTGCGATATTTTATTTTAGACCAGAGGAAAAAATGCCGGCACTTGCAGTCTAGGTAGGGCTTCATGTGCGAGATCTCTAATAGCGTCATTCTAGTGGAATCCAGAAAGAACAAAACCCTGTCCTCAAACATTTACATTTTATGTATTTAGTCTTCATAATCATCGTCCTTCATCAATTGTGTCTTTTTATTTTTATTTTTGCAAATTTAAAAGACCTAGCTAGCTAAAAGACAAAGTCAACCGGTTCCTTTAAAAATTGCAGCTAATTTTCTCATTCACCTGGCAGCCTTTTATATATTCAATGGGGGGGAAATGTAAATCAGCGGGGCAGTCAGGTGCTAAACAGGTAAATATAGGGATTAAATCAATAGAACACAAACATGATGAATAGCTCCTACAACCCCCTATTCTCTATATAATGCACTGGTCAAAAGTAGTTCAATGTGAATAGGGTGCCACGTGCTCCGTCATCTCGCTGAGTCTGGCCTTGGACTCCCGGTACCTCTGTCATCTTACCTGTTTGAAGAAGCCATTCGTAGTAATTACCGTCTGACCATTTTCAACAGTGCAGCTTTGCTAAGGACTGATCTGAAGTCATGGTCCATATGGAAGTAGATTCTCCCAGGGCTTGCCAGGAATTGTGGCCAGGTATTTCCTCACTCCTCGGCACATTGCACCGATTAAAGAAGAAAGTTGTCCACTGAAAATGTATCTTCTAAAACTCGCTTTACGCCACAAGCTTGAGTGATGGGGTTCACTTCCAAAAAGGCATTTCCTATATAGCCATACTATAATTTAAAGGCAGACATCAGCGGGCAAACAATTATTTAAGATGAATTCAAATTGAAGGATGATTTAAGCGACGAGGGATAGAATTTGGAAAACCTCATGATGTCATCACGTCAGACATCACTCTTAAACTTGCTGGAACTGTAATTGAGACTGAGAGTTGAGGTTCAGTTTTATAACTTGTATATAGATAGATAGGATGGAAAAAATTATTAACCCCCAAGGACAAATTGATTTAATTTGTTCAAGGGCCAATGTGGGGGTCACAGGTCAGGATCAGACCACCTCCCCTAAAGCATGACACGGGAAAGGTCAGGGGGGCAGATTCCCAGCCAGTAAAACACCCTGAGTGGAAATGTGTGTGTATGTGTCCTCATCTCCTCTACCACTCAGCGGGTTAATGTATATCCATCCTCCCGCTGGCTGCAGCAACAGGAAGTGAGGTCATGCAGACAGTGTTTTATCAGGCCTTCAGGGTGCCAGTAAATCAGTTCTGTCTGTGTGTGTGCGTGTGTGTGTGTGCGTGCGTGCATATGTACATGTGCAGTCAGGGTATACGGTGCATGACTCCAAAGGGTAAATCACGCTCTATGTGTGTACTCTCTGTATGAGAGTGTGGGCCTCTCTTAGCAGCAGAGATCTGTCAGTTATGCGGGAGTATGTGGGAGTCCTCTACTGTTCTACAGTGAATTATCTTGGCACCTCAGCAAACTCATCATCGTCTCCCAAAGTACCAGCAGCTTCCCCTTCTCTTTCCTCTCTGTTTGTCTTTCCCTCCGTTGTCTTCTCTCTTCTTTCATTAAGAGCTAAATAAACCAGTGAAGAAGCCTAGCACCACTAGGACTGTGTTCCAGAGCTAGGCATGTCCAGTTGCTCTCTATCCCTCAGTGTTCTGTTGACACATCCTATCATTACTCACTGCTAGTTGTTCAGCAGGATCCATTCTGAGTTTTCAGTCTATGTATAGTCTTCCAGAGGCTAAACATGAACAAATCTGATGTTTTCCACTTAAAGGAAAATATAAAAGCATACTTGGAGGCTGCTCGGAGGCTTTCTTCCCCACCCCAAGGCCGGTATAGCTCTACCAGTGTTGCCAGATTCTATTGCCACTTTCTAGCACAATCAGAACCAAAATCCTGCCCAATCCACTAAAAAGTAGCCACATTTTAACAGATTTCTCTGTGAGCTGGGTGGGCGGGATTTGTATGTTTCTTGCATCGCATTTCTTTTAGGTGTGAAACTACCCAATCTGGCAACACTGAGCTCTACCTCCAGGACCACCAGTGGTAATGAGGGGATAGTAGAGAGGGGCCAGGGGAGGAAGCAGAGGGGGTTGTGGTTGTAGTTACTGGTGCTTCTTCATTTTAACAGAGGTGTGGTCTCCTTGATGGCTTTCTCACACTCCTCTCTCTGGACTGTTAAGCACTTTAGGCCCTGATCTCTCCCCCTACCTTCCTTTTCACTCCTCCTCTCAGACCAACAGCCCTCTTCCTCTGTGTTAGTCTTCAGCTGTGACAGACGCACAGAAGGGTGTCTCCCCTCCTCTAAAAGCTCAGACACACCGGTTGGATTGTCAAACGTTTGCCTGCCGACAGTTTTTTATTTATTTTTGTTTCACCTTTATTTAGTACTTAGCACCTCTGAACAGTGTCGGCAGTCAATCTCTTATGTGTTCATTTACATTTACATTTTAGTTATTTAGCAGACGCTCTTATCCAGAGCGACTTACAGTTAGTGAATACATATTTTATGTATTCACTAATGTATTCACACTGTATTTGTTCACACAGCAAAGACCTTGGAAGTCGTCAGCCACTCAGCCTTGTTAAAATACTCCAAACCAGAAGGTGGTAGTAGCGTTGTTTGGCAATGCATGTATGTGCGTATTGCTTATGGTCTAGATTCCAAGTTATCTGCGCTAATGTCGTTATTTTGTACAAAGCCCTTGTTGATACTAGCCAGATGGCCACTACTAGATAACTACCTAGTGTCGTAATAAATATATTTGTTATAGTGAATATGGAATATGATATGTTGAGTAAAATGTTGTGCTAAGATCTATTTAGGTCAGGAGCTGGTTATAAGTTCTGTTCCTATCCAATAACAATGGACAAAAGGGTCCTATCTTGTCAGCCTTGTCAGCAGGTGGCCAAGGACAACACCCACGCCTCCAGGCCACAATCTATGTGGCTCCTCACGAGTTCTTTTGACACAAACATTTCTCTGTGGAAACTCCACTTCTTTCTACTGGTCGGGTGCCAAGGGCAGAGGACTCTGCCGTGCACCAATGGGGCATCTGCTCTGGACAGAGCAGACCCGCCTCCTACGCTTCGGGAACCAATCAAAGGACTAGAAGAAGGACCCCTTCCTCTATGTTACATTATATAAAGTAATGCTGTAAACTATGTTTTTTATCCTTCTCAGCTGACACCATTAGCATGGCATATGATTAGGTCCATGCATGTTAATTAGCAGGATCCCATGCATGTAGCTTGAGCAGTACCAGCTATCTCTGTGTTTAATAAACTGCCTTTTGCTTAAGCAAATTCCTCTCCGTCTAGCGTCATTGGTTTTGTACTTCCTCTCCTTATGGTTTCACCAACAAAATGGTAGCAGAGGATGGTTTCTAATTCGATCTAAAGAGTTGGTGCGAGAGGAAAAGGCAAATCATCGATCTAAAAACAGACGGAAGAGTGACCTGTAATCCAGGAGACATCAACTATTCATCTTACCTCAGGAACCTGATCAGAGAGCTCTCAAAAAAAAAGGTATGCAGAGCCTGTTAAAACGAAATCTTGCATAATGTATTATAGACCAATACCAAATTTTTATCAGAAGTACTGAGTGTGAGTATGAATACTTATTAAATAATTTCCATCCTAAATGATTCAAGGCATAAGTGAGATATCTGGTACTGTGATTTACGTATAAGTTTTCACAATTTAAAAGGTCCTATTTTTTGGATAGGTTGTGTGGAAGTGTGTAGTCACATGTATAAGTTTTCACAATTTAAAAGGTCCTATTTTTTGGATAGGTTCTGTGGAAGTGTGTAGTCACATGTATAAGTTTTCACAATTTAAAAGGTCCTATTTTTTTGGATAGGTTGTGTGGAAGTGTGTAGTCACATGTATAAGTTTTCACAATTTAAAAGGTCCTATTTTTTGGATAGGTTGTGTGGAAGTGTGTAGTCACATGTATAAGTTTTCACAATTTAAAAGGTCCTATTTTTTGGATAGGTTGTGTGGAAGTGTGTAGTCACATGTATAAGTTTTCACAATTTAAAAGGTCTGTGTGTTTTCATGTATTATAACGTGTAACTTTTGGCTGTGTGTTTTGATGTATTATAACGTGTAATGGATGATGGGAAGTTATAGTGAGACTTATGAAACTGAATACTAATCTGTGGAATTGAGTGAATTTGACTTAGGCTTTCAGGAACCAGGGATTGGGGGGACTGATATTGGATCTGTGCATATTCTTGAACAAGAACTGAGACAATTGAAGCGTATTGTGTGCAGTGGTTTAAATTACTGCATTGGTATATGTGACTGGAATTCTGATTTTTATGATAATGATTGCATTACAAATTATATAAATTAACCCTTTATATACCAGGGACGGGATAAGTGTATAAAGATAGAGAAAGCAAGATGGCAGGGCCAAACATAACTAAACCCAAATTTAATGAATACCTAGAACAACGAATGACAGAGAGAGCAGGGGGAAAAGAACAGTATAAGAAAGTTAAAAAAGTATGGGAGGAGGTGAAGTTGAGATGGACACAGGCAGGTTACCTCAGAGGGGGACCTCCTTCAGAGGAAGAACTCAAGATTATGAAGAAAGGACTAGAGGTGGCAGTTGAGAAAGCCGAGGAAGAGCTGAGAATAGGGACATGGGCAATAGTGGAGAGCAGGAGGGTGCAACCAAAGAAAACAGACACAATGTGTGTGAAAGGGTCTCCTACAGTCGCCCCAGACACCAGCACCACTCCTGGCCCCACCTCACTATACAGCCTAAAAGGCACCATGACTTTTGGCCCACAACCACAACCATGGCCTCAGCAGGGCACTCCACCGGGTCCTCCTAGAAGAGGGAACTACCTGTGCTACCATTGTGGAAGAACTGGACATTTCAAGCGTCATTGTTGGGATCTGCAGCAATCTAACCATCAACCCCCAGGGAGGGGAAGAGGCAGAGGTACACCACAATGGAGAGGTAGAGGAAGGGGAGGACCCCCACAACAACCATAAACCCACCTGTCTGAACTCCAGGGGCCCGAAGGCGTGATCCTCATCCAATACTACTACCACCGAC
Source organism: Coregonus lavaretus (assembly GCF_964263955.1). Taxonomy (NCBI): domain Eukaryota; kingdom Metazoa; phylum Chordata; class Actinopteri; order Salmoniformes; family Salmonidae; genus Coregonus; species Coregonus lavaretus. The sequence continues at coordinate 84,471,050 of NC_139989.1, forward strand.
ATCACAGACTGAACTCAACCAAGGCGATATAGCACAGTTACAGAGCTCAGCAGGACCCTATGAACACTCAGTCTGGGCCCAGGAGGGGGCGGCAGAGGACAGGACGAACTCTGGAGGTGACTAGTTGAACCAGCTAGACTCTGCCCAGAACTGTTGAGTGAAGCTCACGGGCCCACACATGAGGGGAAGTTTAAGACCCTCCAAAAGGTTTCACACATCTGGTGGCACCCTCACATGACAGACACTGTAGACAGGTTTTCAAAATGGGTAGAGGCAATTCCTACAGAAAACTACAGAATTAGAGGATGCCAGGTCGGTCATTAAGTGGCTGCAGACTGAACTCATACCAAGGTATGGGGTTCCAAGACAAATCCGATCCGACAACGGGTCCCATTTCAGTAACCAACACCTGAGACAGGTGGAGGAGAGGTTCGGCATTGTGCACAAGTTTGGGTCTGTGTACCGGCCGCAATCTCAGGGCCTTGTGGAACGTGCCAATCAAACTTTGAAGGCTAAGATAGCCAAGGTATGTGCAGGTTCAAAGTTGACGTGGGTTGAAGCTCTGCCCCTGGCGTTGATGGCCATGAGAGCCTCTCCAGGAGCAGGCACCCATCTCTCTCCACATGAGATTATGACTGGTAGAGTCATGCCTGGTCCACCAAGGGAGGGAGGTCATATGCCCGCCTTTGATGTACAACAAATTGTAATGTCTGATTATGTGAGAAAACTAACGGAACTCTCTGCAGCTCTCTCCAAACAGATTCACAAGGTCCAAGAGGGGGAGCTGACGGGAGATCCGGCGCCGCTGAAGGTAAAGGTTGGTGACTGGGTGAGGGTTAAGGTCCACAAGAGAATGTGGCAAGAACCCAGGTGGACTGGACCGTACGAAGTGAAGGAGGTTACTTCACACTCAGTCCAGGTCAAAGGTAAATTGGGCGCACCTTGGCACCACCTTACACATTGCACACCAGCACCAACTCCTTCCAGAACTTTGACTGAGGTCAGGGCTGACTTGAGCGCCCTAAATTCGGCACCAAATACAGAGGCTCCTAGTCTGTGAGAAGACTCTCATTAACAGAGACTGGAGGGCTTCGCCCTGGGAGGAGACATAGACCTCCCTGGGAGAGACTGGGTATCTCTGGTCCCTTGTTTGTTATTTTCATTATAGTCACTGGAGTTTCCATGGGAACTTTCACATGGCTAATACAGCAACTAGCACATCCACCTACTAATATCACTAGTCCTAATAATATCACATCTCACGCCACCGTCAGAACAAACACCCATACCTTACGAAAACGACATGTTTTAAATAGCGACCAAAACTGTACTACCAACCAAATTAGAAGTACCACCCTATGTATCCCTATAAATACTACCACCACTGTCACCGTCCCTTACGCCAGAATGCTTCCGGTCTGTCATGAAACATGACAACCCTTCCGCCAATTGTACACTATGGGACGTAGTTCATCCCTTGGTTACTAAAGTAACTAAGAAACCAATTTTTTCCTATCAGGTGGCTAGAGCTAACTTTACCTGTGTTAATCTCACGAAAGGTCTACCATTGTTGGGTATGGTACCTGTTGGATGGTGTCGGTTTACCTATACGCCTAATGCTGAGTTTAAACCTGTTTCCAGGGCTGATGTCTGGTGGTGGTGTGGAGGCGTTCGTCTGTTTGATGGACTGCCTGGAAATGCCACAGGCACCTGTGCACTAGTCTCTCTTTTGCTACCAATTTCTGTGTATCCAACAGGTGTTCAGGAGCTGGTGACCCGTGTGTCTAACTTAATTCCTACCAGGACCAGGCGCGCTGTGGGCCCTACTCCTGGGGACCCAACCTACATTGATGCAATTGGGGTCCCTAGGGGGGTACCAGATGAGTATAAATTGATTGACCAAGTAGCCGCAGGTTTTGAATCTTCATTTTGCTGGTGGTGCACGGTTAATAAAAATGTTGACAGAATCAATTATGTCCATTTTAATGTTCAAAAATTAGGCAATTGGACACAACAAGGTTTTGAGGCGGTGCATGGCCAGTTGGCTGCGACCTCTCTCATGGCTTTCCAAAATCGTATTGCTGTCGACATGCTCCTGGCTGAAAAAGGAGGAGTATGTGCTATGTTTGGTGAACAATGTTGTACCTTTATTCCCAACAATACAGCCACAGATGGCAGCTTGACTGTCGCCCTGGAAGGGTTACGAACTCTTAATGGCAAAATGAAGAGCCACTCAGGGGTGGATACTTCAATGTGGGACTCTTGGATGGATGCGTTTGGTAAATATAAAACGCGTGTTTCTTCTATACTTGTATCCATCTCTGTTTTTGCTGCAATTCTAGTGCTTTGTGGATGCTGTTGCATTCCATGCATACGGACGCTGACAACCAGGATTATAACCACCGCTATTGATCCAAATCCTGCAGATAACGGTCAGATGTTTCCTTTGCGTGCTATTGACGATGCTGACCAAGGATATCTGGATGATGAATAGCATTTAAGCTTTGTGTCACGTCTCTTGTGAGACGTGAAGAGGGGGAATCAAAACTTTATCTTCTGATAAAGTTTTCCCTATTTTGCCAATTGCACTATTAGCTTGTGTCACGTCTCTTGTGAGACGTGAAGAGGGGGAATCAAAACTTTATCTTCTGATAAAGTTTTCCCTATTTTGCCAATTGCACTATTAGCTTGTGTCACGTCTCTTGTGAGACGTGAAGAGGGGGAATCAAAACTTTATCTTCTGATAAAGTTTTCCCTATTTTGGCAATTACACTGTTAGCTTGTGTCACGTCTCAAGTTTTCCTTCTTTACTGTTACTTGGTCACGTCTCTGGGGAGACATGAAGAGGGGGATTTGTCGTAGTAAATATATTTGTTATAGTGAATATGGAATATGATATGTTGAGTAAAATGTTGTGCTAAGATCTATTTAGGTCAGGAGCTGGTTATAAGTTCTGTTCCTATCCAATAACAATGGACAAAAGGGTCCTATCTTGTCAGCCTTGTCAGCAGGTGGCCAAGGACAACACCCACGCCTCCAGGCCACAATCTATGTGGCTCCTCACGAGTTCTTTTGACACAAACATTTCTCTGTGTAAACTCCACTTCTTTCTACTGGTCGGGTGCCAAGGGCAGAGGACTCTGCCGTGCACCAATGGGGCATCTGCTCTGGACAGAGCAGACCCGCCTCCTACGCTTCGGGAACCAATCAAAGGACTAGAAGAAGGACCCCTTCCTCTATGTTACATTATATAAAGTAATGCTGTAAACTATGTTTTTTATCCTTCTCAGCTGACACCATTAGCGTGGCATATGATTAGGTCCATGCATGTTAATTAGCAGGATCCCATGCATGTAGCTTGAGCAGTACCAGCTATCTCTGTGTTTAATAAACTGCCTTTTGCTTAAGCAAATTCCTCTCCGTCTAGCGTCGTTGGTTTTGTACTTCCTCTCCTTATGGTTTCACCAACACTAGCAAGATGATGAAGAAACAATTTAAGGCACTCTCAATAATCCCATATTGCCAGTGCCAGCCCATAGCCAAATGTTTAGCTAACTAGTTAATGTTAGCATATTCGCTAGCTAGCACAACATAGCTAGCTAGCTAAGGACATTGCACTAACTAGGCAGCTAACACAGGCAGCTGTTTAATGGAAACGATCTAATCCATTGTGATATAATTATAATGGCAATACTAACTACAGTGGTTAGCTGTCTTGGAGGAAGTATTTAGTGTTGTGTGCATTGCGTCTGTGCACTTATCTAGCTACCATCCCATAGCCTACATTGCATATGAAGTGTGACTGGCTCATCTGTGGATGTACGCAGAAAATGCCCTCTTTAAAAATAAATAATTGCTGGCTCCCCCACATGGGGTTTCGTGCTCTCTGACTGGCTCAAAGTCATGTTATTGGCCACTGACAAGCATTGCTATTCTACAAGTAGAATCGGTAGGTTCGTTGCTACTGGGTCGGCACGCAGCAGGTACCATTTTTGTTCTAGCAAGAGAAGGAACGGCCTCCCTCTGTCATGGCCCAGTACTAAATGACTTTGTAGGATGGTGTGATGAATCACACTTGGTCCTCAATACCAACAAGATCAAAGAGATGTGCATAGATAGACTTCAGGAAGCGAACAACACCCACTTCTGCAACATCTATCAGAGGTCAGAACATAGAGATTGTAGAGGAATACAAATATCTGACTGTCCACTTAGACAATAAGCTTCAGTAAAGTAAATCTACAGACCTGATTTACATAAAGAGTCAACAGAGACTGTACTTTCTCAAAAAGCTGGGATCTTTTAATGTTAACTGTACTATACTGACTGTGTTTTACAAATCTTAGTATTTAAACTTTTTGCATTTTTTGTTGGTTTGGCAATGCCACTGTCAGACAGAAAAATATGCTGAGAAGGATTATCACCACAGCAAGCAAGGTGATGAGATCTTTAAGTTCAGAGCCCTCAGCAAGGCTCACAAAAACATTTTAGACCCAAGCCACCCCCGTACCTGAACTTTGAACTACTCCCCTCTGGGTGCAGGTATAGGGCACCCCCCGGCAGGAAAAACAGAACTAGACAAACATTTGTGCCAGGTGTGATATCCCTCCTAAACAGCTTGGGCTAATGTTCCTATCCACCAGTAAGGCCAGCAGGCTAGTCTCTTTCATTGATATATACTGTATGTAACTGTTATGAATTTTGTATTGTCAATTTGTTGTCTACTGTATAAACGCCACTTTAAAAATGTGCATGATAGTGCAACAAAATGTCCCCATGGGGACAATAAAGTCAGTAATGTAAAGTAAGTACTCATCGGCAGTATATCGGCAGTGAGATTCTCAGTGTGTTTCATGCTTAACAGCCCCACCATAGTCACAGTGTCAACACTGCTGTTTGACCACTGTGCTTCATCTCTGTAGAAAACTCATTCAGATGTAGAAAGCTCAGTGATGTGGCAGTAACCGGTAAAGACACATTCCTGTATTTCATTACAAACTGTAGTTTATTGTCCAATTTCAGATGAGTGTTTTCTAGTCTGGCTGGGCTAGAGGCTGGAGCTCTCACCTGTGTCACAGACAGATGTCATGTGTTCATCATACCCCCCTCCCATCCCTCCTCCACACCAACCCCCCCCCCCCCCCCCCCCCCCCCCCCACACACACACACACACACACATACAAACACACAGGTGTGCTGAGGCACATCTGTCTTAGAGTTATCACTCTCCTCCTCAGCAACACTTTCATTAGGAGTTGGCAGAGGCAGCCTGCCTCGTGCGCACACACACACACACACACACACACACACTTGGACAAATGTATATACTTACTGTTTGTGTGTGTGTGTGTGTGTGTGAGTGTGTGTGTGTGTGTGTGTGTGTGTCCAGTGTGTGTGTGTTTGTGTGTGTGTC
>NC_139989.1:84481462-84526462 GCF_964263955.1 Coregonus lavaretus
AATCAGGAGCTTATTGAGAAATGAACAATTATTGGAATTGTTGGAAACTTTGGACAGTTTGATGAAAGTATTGAGCAGTGGAGCTCATATACGGAACGGTTAGAATATTTTGTTATTGTAAATGACATGGATGAGGACAACATTGTGCCTCCATGTTTTAGTGTAATGGGGCCAAAGACATTTAATTTACTAGGCAGCCTGCTACAGCCAGACAGAACAGGTAATAAGACGTATGGGGATATTGTGGAGATACTTAAAGGACATTTTTCACCAGAACCACTAGTTAATGCTGAAAGGTTCAGGTTCCACAGGAGACATCAGGAAGAGGGAGAATCAGTAACAATGTTTGCTGCTGCATTAAAGAAACTACCAGAACACTGAGTTTAATGCTGTTCTAAATGACATCATTAGAGACAGACTAGTATGTGGGCTACGGAGTGAAGCTACACAAAAGAGACTGTTGACTGAAAGTTATACTTATATTAACATACATTATAAACATTCATAATTCAATTATGACTTTCCTCATCCTGAAAATAAATTCAGATCATTATCTCAATGCATTCTCAATACTATCACTTTAGCAGTGTATATACCTACTATCATCTCCAGATCGTCAGTTTCCTCGTAGTCATCTGTAGCATCGGTTGACATGATACCTGTTCAATCTCCCCTCTATCCATACCTCCGTTGGTGTAGACTGTGTGATGATGCATGAACCTTCTTCCTTCACTAGTTATATGATCATGCAGAGTCCTTCTCCATTTATCACCATCTCTCTGTGGAGTGTATCCTTCTATCAGCGTACCAATAGTCTCTGCTGCAAAAACACACAGACAAAACAAAACAATGCTCCGCCGAAGCGGTGCCACCTTCCTCCTCTGCGTTAGAAAAGTCCTCCAATGGTCCATATAGATCTAGGAATCTCTCTCTCTTACTTGGCCCTCCATCAAGGTAGCCATCAACCCCTATTACTAACCTTCCCACTTGGGTGTTGTCCATCAATGACTTCCTTAATCCTTTACCACCACATAGTCTCCAAGTCGCAGAAAATGTCCAGATTCTCCTGGTAGGTCTGGCAGAGAATCCTTCACCTTTTCAAAAGAAAGTCTGCATAACATTGTTAGTTGAGACACAGCATGCTACTTCATCCTGTCTTCTTATCAGTCCTGATAAGCCTTTTGTATTAGGAAGTACACATTCTCAGTTTGTTACCTGTATAAAAGACACCTGTCCACAGAAGCAATCAATCAGATTCCAAACTCTCCACCATGGCCAAGACCAAAGAGCTCTCCAAGGATGTGTTAGAAATGGCGTAATTCAAATCTGGTATTGGAATAAGAGAAAACATAGTCAAGAGATATTCAATCCAAGCTAAATTTATTATATGCAAAATGTATGTATGATAAGTATGTTGGTTCGTATACGGGCTCACTGAAAAACCTCGCAGGGCAGACAGAGAACTAATCCATTGTTACAGGTTCTTCTTCAAATACTCTGACAGAGATAGTTCCCACTCTCTGCTGGCCAATCAGAGTAGAGACTGAGCGTGGTTTAGACTTACTCAGCCAATCCGTTGGCGCACGGGCTGGTCCCAACCCCTTGGCGCTCCACCGTTCCCAGGCATAAGTTGCTATCATAATAACCTGTGGAGTTAGCACCCAGAAGACACCATTTTGCTGTACCTACGTTTCAAGGACGGTTCACAGACAACAAAGAGAGAGTGTTCGGGTATTATGAGACAAGTTCTTATCTCCCCTTACTCCCTAAAACAGCTCCTCACATGAATCACAGCTTGTTAGGTGAAACAATTCATATCAGTACAGTACAGACCTTTTATGCTTTAATCATTAATGCATTCTTTCTAAGTTAGTCATCCCATCCATTTATGAGAATAATAAATCCCCACAGATGTCAGGGACAAGATTGTAGACCTACACAAGGCTGGAATGGGCTACAAGACCATCGCCAAGCAGCTTGATGAGAAGGTAACAACAGTTGGTGCGATTATTTGCAAATGGAAGAAACACAAAATAACTGTCAATCACAAAATCAGCAGGGGATCAAATACCTTTTTCCCTCACTGTATGTGTGTATATATGTGTGTATATATGTATATATATGTATATGTATATATATGTATATATATATATATGTGTGTATATGTATGTGCATGTGTATTATCTCCCGAGTGGCGCAGTGGTCTACTAGAGATCCTGGTTCAAATCCAGGCTCTGTCGTAGCCGGCCGCGACCGGGAGACCCATGGGGCGGCTCATAATTGGCCCAGCGTCGTCCAGGGTAGGGGAGGGAATGGCCGGCAGGGATGTAGCTCAGTTGGTAGAGCATGGCGTTTGCAACGCCAGGGTTGTGGGTTCGATTCCCACGGGGGGCCAGTATGGAGAAAAAATAAAATAATGTATGCACTCACTCTGGATAACATACATTTACTTTTTAGTCATTTAGCAGACGCTCTTATCCAGAGCGACTTACAGTTAGTGAATACATAAAAAAAATAAAAAAATTATACTGGCCCCCCGTGGGAATCAAACCCACAACCCTGGCGTTGCAAACGCCATGCTCTATCAACTGAGCTACATCCCTGCAGGCCATTCCCTCCCCTACCCTGGACAACGCTGGGCCAATTGTGCGCCGCCCATGAGTCTCCCGGTCGCGACAGAGCCTGGATTCGAACCAGGATCTCTAGTGGCACAGATAGCACTGCGATGCAGTGCCTTAGACCACTGCGCCACTCAGGAGTTCAAGAGGAGTTCAAGGATAAGAGCGTCTGCTAAATGACGTAAATGTAAATATGTGTGTGTGTGTGTATATATAAAAAACATGGGGGACTGGAAGTGATGCAGACAATTACATTGATGTAAATTACAATCTATCTGCAATATTAAGCTGATCTACCCCCTTAAAAAAAACAAATAAATAAAATAATAATATTAATTATCTGAAAATTGTATGTCATCCAGTCTTAAAATGTCTGCAAAAACCAAATATTGAAATACTGTTAAATATTTAAAAACCCATTGTTATCCATTGAGTGAATTGTTATCCATTGAGAGAAGGATTTAGAATAGTATACTAACGTGCTGGGTAATTTATTTCTACAACTGTGATGTAACTGAACATCCACTAGGTGGAGCCAGTGGTCCACTCTTGATTAGACACTTCACATAAAATAGAAATTTGTTTGGTAAAAACAGTAGGATAAATACATACGTAGGTAGATATATATATATATATATATATATACATTATACTAACATTCTAGATACACACACACACACACACACACACACACATAATCAATTGACTATTAGTTGTTCTATAACTGTGATGTAACTGTATATCCACTAGGTGGAGCCAGTGGTCCACTCTTGAGTAGAGACTTGGTTTGGCATGCATATTCATGAGTCTGAGACACCTTGAGACATGTCACATAAAATTGACATTTGTTTGGTATAAACAGTAGGATATATACATATGTAGGTAGAGTCCATTCTCGTTTAAAAAAAATCAATAACACAACATCTCATTCATTATATACTATATCATTTTATACAATACATTATTAAAAACAATCATTTATAATATACAACATAAAATATATAATATATATAATATATAATAATATATATATATATATAAAAATATGCATAGTTAGATATAGAAGCCTTCATTATATAGAAAATTCAACTCACCTTCAAAATGCTCCATGAGGAATAAATTAGATGTATGTCTTCAGGCCTCCTGGTCCTCTGGGTCTTTTTTCTTGGTTGACTGAGACATCCCACGGAAGCTCTTTTAGGGGGTCAAATTGATCTGTTTAGGTTAGCAGTAAAACGGGACATCTTAAAGAATACAATTATCTTTTTTGTTTTTAATTGACTGAGACATCCACTGGACATTCCATCCTCGGACGCTTCGCGGACACCCCCCCCCCCCCCCCCCCCCAAGAGCTATTTTTAAAAGGTTAAACAGGTTTAAAAAAAAGTCGTTTCAAAGACACTTGGGGGACCCCATGTGTACATACCAGTTCCCTTGTGTGTAAGGGACCCCCTAGATGAGCAAACTGTTGACCATTACAATATGGATAGCTGAGAACTCTTTCTAAAAGGGTAAACAGGTTTACAAAACAGGTGTTTTAAAGAAACACCACACACGCTCACACACTCACACAACCCAAAGAACCAGTGGCTCTTGTGTAGAGAGAGCGAGAGCGAGAGAGAGAGAGATAGATAGATAGATAGATAGATAGATAGATAGATAGATAGATAGATAGATAGATAGATAGATAGATAGATAGATAGATAGATAGATAGATAGATAGATAGATAGATAGATAGATAGATAGATAGATAGATAGATAGATAGATAGATAGATAGATAGATAGATAGATAGATAGATAGATAGATAGATAGATAGATAGATAGATAGATAGATAGACAGACAGACAGACAGACAGACAGACAGACAGACAGACAGACAGACAGACAGACAGACAGACAGACAGACAGACAGACAGACAGACAGACAGACAGACAGACAGACAGACAGACAGACAGATAGATAGATAGATAGATAGATAGATAGATAGATATATTATTATTATTATTACACAATACTACACTGTACTAAACAATACATGTTTAAATGTATAATTATTATAATCATGTTTTTCTTAGAAAAAAAGCAGAATCAGCATTTTTCTCCTTTTCAGGGGCCTTATGTAACCCGACACCCCCATCAGTCTCCAAATCCCCGTCTTCAAGCTGTGAGGGACTCAGACGTTGCCTCTTCCACGCAGGCTCTCCATGGCCTTCAAGGTTTCGCATGTTTTCTTTTCGATGATAGATCAGCCCATCTGAAATTAGCCCACCCAACTACCTCATCCCCATATTGTTATTTATTTAGCTAATTTGCACCCCAGTATCTCTATTTCCACATAATCTCTTGCACATCTATCATTCCAGTGTTAATACTAATTGTTAAAAACTGTTGCACTTGTTTCATCATATCAAGCAACTTAAACCAATCTCGCCACTTGAAGCTAAAGACAGGCAACAAAATAGTTGACCTCTGTGCAAGCGTTTGAAAATACATACGAACTAACAGATTGGGTGGTATTTGCGCTATTGAATTCAGAACAACCTAAAATTGTCACTTTGGAGTCTGGACTATACGCTACTGAAGAGATTCGTATGACTTTCAAATCATCTGGCCCACAGACTTCCTCTTCCAATGCGTACCCAGGCAGGGATGGTCCATTCAGGGCCTTTTAGATCTGACATAGAGCAAGTCTTATCTTAAGACATTCCCTCATGAGAAACGCAGGAGAAAAACTCCCGGTTTTTGGCTGAAAAAAGTTGTTGAGACAGCTGTGTGTGAAAAATCTTCACTGTTGAATCGTCCGGTTGGCCTCCACTCATATCAATCCCACCATTAAAACAATCAGGTGCATCACAAAGAATGGCATCAATGGTTTTATCATGGTGGCCCAGACATGAAGGACACAACTCACCTAGAATTGGTGTAGGAGACGTGTTTTCTGGAGTTTTCTGTGGTTGATCTCTCTTGAGGTTTCTTGTCGCTCGTAGTGTTCACAGGACAAGTCCAACACTTACTTATACTCAGGCAGACCTACCCAGAAATTACTTTTTCATTCTACAAGGGGTCACAAGCTCACTACACAGCAGCTCCATAAGTTCACTACAAAAATTCCCAACTGTTTAAAATGTTTCAAACAGTTCAAACTTTAAGTTCAACTAGGTCAGTACACGACACATCAATCACCAGGCCATTACTTTTTATTTCAAACATGTGCTTTACCTCAAAGAAACAGCTGCACTATCAAGTTACATAAGCACACCCTAAATAGTGAAGAGAACATCCGGACAGGATGTCCTTAAAAGGTCATAAACACAGGACACAGGAAAACTCACCAATCACTTTTTGACAGCAACCGTCTACTATATTCTCTCTCACAGGAGTCTGTGAAACAAGACAGTTGGAGATTGAAACATTGTATGTGTATTCCCTTCCCCCAACTGCTCTGTTCACTCAGACAAACAAACCAGACTGCAGTTTCCCACGCAATAATTGACTTCAAATTACTTGATATCTTTCAGAAATACATAATTCCCCCCCCCCTCATAATTCCATAGGTCTATAGGAGTGTCTCAGGTTTTCATTACAACCATTTCTAGTGCATATTGTATATGGTTTCAATATCTTACTATCAGATTTGAAAAATAACAGATTATAACATGAAAAGATCAGTGTTGATTGTAAATATAAACATTAACAGTCCACAAAAATGGTGTGTAAAACATTATGTTGGCTTGGCTGATAAAAAGGGTAGATTGAATTTCTCTTGGCAGTTGTGGCTCCCGGGTCTACAGCCAATCAAGGACTAGCTACCCATCCCCCACTGCTGCTCTCACCCCCCCCCCCCCCCCCCCCCACCCCATCCCCTGACATGCTGGACTCTCAGGTTCTGTTCAATAAAGTGCAGCACAGCTCAGTACAGTACAACTTTATTAGTCCATGTTACAGGGAACAAAGGGAATTTGTCTTTCTGAAGGGGGTTGGTCACAGATCTGCCAGTTCAGATCAAATCCCACGTTTTGTTGCCTGGCTCAGGACTCAAACCAGTGACCTTTCAGTTACTGGACTAATTCTCTAACTTCCACCTCCTAACACTTCTAGCAATGGCTTCCTAGGCAAATTTCCTTTTACACTATCCCATGTGTGTAGAAAACACGAGTCTGTCTCATGATCTGGTAATGAGGTACTCCTGCCTTCAAAATCAGTGTCACCCTCAGGTCAAGTGGGCATTACCTCTTGGTCTAATGGTCAAGGAACTGGTTTTTCCCATGGGACACCTGGGTACAGATCCCGCCCATGAAATGTGCACAGCTCTCCCAAGGCACCATTCCAATGCTTCCACCAATGTAGTGTTTTTTTGCAAACAGCAACGGTGTAATGCCCCTTTTGTCTCAAACCCGGGTCTCCCTGCCCGTAGGCAATTAAATATATTGTAGTGAATTCAGGGGGTAGCCCCAAACGGGTTTTGAACCTGGGTCCATCAACTGTCAAGCCAACACCTTAAGCGTGTTAGGTTCTAAATGAACCTAGTAAAACTCAGGGACGTTTAGTAAAGCTCAAACCAAGTTTATTCACCCATTGGATCATACAGCTGCATAAGACAAAGAACATATTCACACAAGCACTGGTATTTAACCCTTTCTCCTATGCTGAGCCCCTCCTTCCACATCTGAACAGCCAATACACCTCTGTTCCTATCCAGAAGATTAGTGATATATGTTCTTCCTCACTTCATCTAACCTGACCTCTGCCCAAATTGCTCACTACTCCCCAACTCACGGCTGTCATGTTGACTCTTACCAGACTGTGTCTCTTCTCCTCCAATAGGATCCCTGATGACTAACAATAAAATATCCTGACAGAATGGAAACGTTATACATTCCCTTCTCTCCCTCAGTGACATGAATAAGTCTATTTCATGTTTAGAAGTCAGAACCCAACAAGCGCTACGCCAAGAGGTCCGAACCTCTCGATGTGGCTAGGTGTTGGATTAAGGTCGCTACATTACCCACTTCCTTGGGGAAAGCATGCCCCCATACTTCTTTATAGCAAGTCTCTCACGTGTACATGCCTCTTTGATGGCCTCACAGGCACGATCCCACTTCTGACACCAATGTAACTAATTAAGGGATAGCTCCAACCGGGACTCGAACCCGGGTCCAGTGACAATCAAGCCAACACCTTTTCCATTACACCAAGAGATCAGCAGGTGGTAATTGGTAGGTGTTGGGTTCAGCTTGCTACAGTATATACTTATATAGGGCAATGTGTGATCTGGGAGCGGCAGCACTACCACTAGTGCTCCTGACACAGCCTAACACAATCTTTACCTTCTGAACCTTAAAAACTGACCTAAAGTCAGATACATTGAGACAAACCACCATGTGAGCAGCACGTGTAGGGTTAATGGAGTGAAGTGGGGGATGGGTAGGACCACCAGTATCAACTATATGTCTATGAATGCATTACTATTAATGCAGTACTAAAACGGATGGATGCTCTTCATCAACACCATCTCACCTGTGAAACTAGATATCAGCAATCAATCAACAAGATTCATGAAATGGAGCAAATGAAGACATTAGAACTGCTAAAGGTCAGATATTATATTCTGACACCAATTTCCTACTGGTAGATTTTGTACATGATCTGTCAATCCTGAGAGCAACGCTCTCTCTCCTCCTCTTCCCCCATCTCTCTTTGCTGGGGTGAAGTTTCCCCTAGATACAGATCTAGGATCAGCTTCCCCTCCCCCAAACCTAACAAGGATCATTAGTGGGAGGAATTCAAACCTGATCCAAAGCCAGTGTCTATTTGGGAAACTTGTCCCCTCCCCCACAACTCTACATGTGGATGCGGCTTCCTCCATCTCACCATGTTCACAAAGAAAACGGCAGTGTATTTCAGCTGTAAGTATTTTGAAGTTACTAGCTATATTATTTGAATTGAATTGACCTAGCTTCATTATTATTCAACAATAACTGGGCCAATGTAGCCGTAGCAGCAGTGGTGGTTCTAGAACATTCCCAGTGGGAGGGGCCAGGCTGGGGCCAGTTGTACTGTTAGAGGGGCCAGTTACATCACACATTATTGTTGTCATGTCGTTTTCTTCACTGCATTGCAGGCATCAATAGACAAATGACCATGTTTATAATCATTCAACTATTTATTATTTGCATTTACATTACATTTTTTACATTTGCATTACATATTCAAATCAAATCAAATAAAATAAAATTTTATTGGTCACATGCGCCGAATACAACAGGTGCAGACATTGCAGTGAAATGCTTACTTACAGCCCTTAACCAACAGTGCATTTATTTTAAACATAAAAAGTAAGAATAAAACAACAACAAAAAAAGTGTTGAGAAAAAAACAGCAGAAGTAAAATAAAATAACAGTAGGGAGGCTATATATACAGGGGGGTACCGTTGCAGAGTCAATGTGCGGGGGCACCGGCTAGTTGAGGTAGTTGAGGTAATATGTACATGTGGGTAGAGTTAAAGTGACTATGCATAAATACTTAACAGAGTAGCAGCAGCGTAAAAAGGATGGGGTGGGGGGGCAGTGCAAATAGTCCGGGTAGCCATGATTAGCTGTTCAGGAGTCTTATGGCTTGGGGGTAGAAGCTGTTGAGAAGTCTTTTGGACCTAGACTTGGCACTCCGGTACCGCTTGCCGTGCGGTAGCAGAGAGAACAGTCTATGACTAGGGTGGCTGGAGTCTTTGACAATTTTGAGGGCCTTCCTCTGACACCGCCTGGTATAGAGGTCCTGGATGGCAGGGAGCTTTGCCCCAGTGATGTACTGGGCCGTACGCACTACCCTCTGTAGTGCCTTGCGGTCAGAGGCCAAGCAGTTGCCATACCAGGCGGTGATGCAACCAGTCAGGATGCTCTCGATGGTGCAGCTGTAGAATTTTTTGAGGATCTGAGGACCCATGCCAAATCTTTTTAGTCTCCTGAGGGGGAATAGGCTTTGTCGTGCCCTCTTCACGACTGTCTTGGTGTGTTTGGACCATGATAGTTCGTTGGTGATGTGGACACCAAGGAACTTGAAGCTCTCAACCTGTTCCACTACAGCCCCGTCGATGAGAATGGGGGCGTGCTCAGTCCTCTTTTTTTTCCTGTAGTCCACAATCATCTCCTTTGTCTTGGTCACGTTGAGGGAGAGGTTGTTGTCCTGGCACCACACGGCCAGATCTCTGACCTCCTCCCTATAGGCTGTCTCATCGTTGTCGGTGATCAGGCCTACCACTGTTGTGTCGTCGGCAAACTTAATGATGGTGTTGGAGTCGTGCCTGGCCATGCAGTCATGGGTGAACAGAGAGTACAGGAGGGGACTGAGCACGCACCCCTGAGGGGCCCCCGTGTTGAGGATCAGTGTGGCAGATGTGTTGTTACCTACCCTTACCACCTGGGGGCGGCCCGTCAGGAAGTCCAGGATCCAGTTGCAGAGGGAGGTGTTTAGTCCCAGGATCCTTAGCTTAGTGATGAGCTTAGAGGGCACTATGGTGTTGAATGCTGAGCTGTAGTCAATGAATAGCATTCTCACGTAGGTGTTCCTCTTGTCCAGGTGGGAAAGGGCAGTGTGGAGTGCAATAGAGATTGCATCATCTGTGGATCTGTTGGGGCGGTATGCAAATTGGAGTGGGTCTAGGGTTTCTGGGATAATGCTGTTGATGTGAGCCATGACCAGCCTTTCAAAGCACTTCATGGCTACAGACGTCAGTGCTACGGGTCGGTGGTCATTTAGGCAGGTTATCTTAGAGTCCTTGGGCACGGGGACTATGGTGGTCTGCTTGAAGCATGTTGGTATTACAGACTCAGTCAGGGACATGTTGAAAATGTCAGTGAAGACACTTGCCAGTTGGTCAGCACATGCTCGGAGTTCACGTCCTGGTAATCCGTCTGGCCCTGCGGCCTTGTGAATGTTGACCTGCTTAAAAGTCTTACTCACATCGGCTACAGAGAGCGTGATCACATAGTCATCCGGAACAGCTGGTGCTCTCATGCATGCTTCAGTGTTGCTTGCCTCGAAGCGAGCATAGAAGTGGTTTAGCTCGTCTGGTAGGCTTGTGTCACTGGGCAGCTCGCGGCTGTGCTTCCCTTTGTAGTCTGTAATAGTTTTCAAGCCCTGCCACATCCGACGAGCGTCAGAGCCAGTGTAGTACGATTCAATCTTAGACCTGTATTGACTCTTTGCCTGTTTGATGGTTCGTCGGAGGTCATAGCGGGATTTCTTATAAGCGTCCGGGTTAGAGTCCCGTTCCTTGAAAGCAGCAGCTCTACCCTTTAGCTCAGTGCGGATGTTTCCTGTAATCCATGGCTTCTGGTTGGGGTATGTACGTACGGTCACTGTGGGGACGACATCATCGATACACTTATTGATGAAGCCAGTGACTGATGTGGTGTACTCCTCAATGCTGTCTGAAGAATCCCGGAACATGTTCCAGTCTGTGCTAGCAAAACAGTCCTGTAGCTTAGCATCTGCGTCATCTGACCACTTTTTTATTAACCGAGTCACTGGTGCTTCCTGCTTTAGTTTTTGCTTATAAGCAGGAATCAGGAGGATAGAGTTATGGTCAGATTTGCCAAATGGAGGGCGAGGGAGAGCTTTGTATGCGTCTCTGTGTGTGGAGTAAAGGTGGTCTAGAGTTTTTTTCCCTCTGGTTGCACATTTAACATGCTGGTAGAAATTAGGTAGAACGAATTTCAGTTTCCCTACATTAAAGTCCCCGGCCACTAGGAGCGCTGCATCTGGATGAGCGTTTTCCTGTTGATTAATGGCCTTGTACAACTCATTCAGTGCAATCTTAATGCCAGCATTGGTTTGTTGTGGTAAATAGACAGCTATGAAAAATATAGATGAAAACTCTCTTGGTAAATAGTGTGGTCTACAGCTTATCATAAGATACTCTACCTCAGGCGAGCAAAACCTCGAGACTTCCTTAGTATTTGATTTTGTGCACCAGCTGTTGTTTACAAATATACACAGACCGCCACCCCTTGTCTTACCGGAGTCAGCCGTTCTGTCCTGCCGATGTAGCGTATAGCCTGCTAGCTGAATGTTATCATTGTCGTCGTTCAGCCACGACTCGGTGAAACATAATATATTACAGTTTTTAATGTCCCGTTGGTAGGATAACCGTAATCTTAAGTCGTCCACTTTATTTTCAAAAGATTGAACATTGGCTAATAGGATTGATGGAAGAGGCAGTTTACTCGCTCGCCGTCGGATCCTTACAAGGCACCCCGATCTCCGTCCACGATATCTCAGTCTCTTCCTCACGCAAATGACGGGGATTTGGGCCTTGTCGGGTGTCTGTATGATATCCTTCGCGGCTGCCTCGTTGAAGAAAAAATCTTCGTCCAATACGAGGTGAGTAATCGCTGTCCTTATATCCAGAAGCTCTTTTTGGTTATAAGAGACGATGGCAGAAACATTATGTACAAAATAAATTACAAATAACGCGGAAAAACACACGTAATAGTACAATTGGTTAGAGGGCTGTAAAACGGCAGCCATCTTCTCCGGCGCTGTTCTAGTCCAGTGTGTGTGTGTGTGTGTGTGTGTGTGTGTGTGTCCAGTGTGTGTCCAGTGTGTGTCCAGTGTGTGTGTGTGTGTGTGTCAAGTGTGTGTGTCCAGTGTGTGTGTGTTCAGTGTGTGTGTGTGTCTAGTGTGTGTATGTGTGTTCAGTGTGTGTGTGTGTGTCCAGTGTGTGCGTGTGTCCAGTGTGTGTGTTCAGTGTGTGTGTGTGTCTAGTGTGTGTATGTGTGTCTAGTGTGTGTATGTGTGTTCAGTGTGTGTCCGGTGTGTGTGTGAGTGTGTGTGTGTTCAGCGTGTGTGTGTCCAGTGTGTGTGTGCAGTATGTGTGTCTAGTGTGTGTGTGTGTGTGTGTTCAGTGTGTTTGTGTGTGTGTCCAGTGTGTGTGTGTGTGTGGGTGTTTAGTGTGTGTGTGTGTGTGTTCAGTGTGTGTGTGTCTAGTGTGTGTGTGTGTGTGTGTGTGTGTGTGTCCAGTGTGTTTGTGTGTGTTTCCAGTGTATGTGCGCGTGTGTGTGTCCAGTGTGTGTGTGTCCAGTGTGTGTGCGTGTCCAGTGTGTGTGTTTGTGTGTGTGTCCAGTGTGCGTGTGTGTGCATGTGTGTTTGTGTGTGTCCAGTGTGTGTGTCCAGTGTGTGTGTGTTCAGTGTGTGTGTGTGTGTGTCTAGTGTGTGTGTGTGTGTGTCCAGTGTGTGTGTGTGTCCAGTGTGTGTTTGACCAGTGTGTGTGTGTGTGTGTGTGTGTGTTTGTGTGTGTCCAGTGTGTGTGTGTGTCCAGTGTGTGTGTGTACAGTGTGTGTGTGTGTCTAGTGTGTGTGTGTGTGTGTGTGTGTGTGTGTCCAGTGTGTGTGTTTGTCCAGTGTGTGTGTGTGTGTTTGTGTGTGTGTGTGTGTGTGTGTTCGTGTGTGTCCACTGTGTGTGTGTGTTCAGTGTGTGTGTGTGTGTCCAGTGTGTGTGTGTGTGTGTGTCCAGTGTGTGTGTTTGTTCAGTGTGTGTGTGTGTGTGTGTGTGTCCAGTGTGTGTGTGTGTGTGTTTGTTTGTGTGTGTCCACTGTGTGTGTGTGTTCAGTCTGTGTGTGTGTGTCCAGTGTGTGTTTGTGTGTCAGTGTTACCATGGTTATTATTTACAGGGACACTGAGGAGTCAACAAGAACCCAAAACCCTGGATAGAGGGGCTCAGTGAATGTGGAGTGGAATGTGTTCAGGTGGGTCAGTGTGTCAGAGGAGACTCTGTAGAAGGACAGAGTGCCGGCTGGCCAGTCCAGATACACTCCTACTCTGTGGGAGCTGGAGGAGGGGACGTCTATGGTAGTGGACTTATTATTGTGCCTGGCAGAGTAACTGTTGTCAGAGCAGGTCAGACTCCAGGACTTGTCATTGTATCCAATAATACAGTCAATACCCCCTCCTCTCCTGCTGATTCCTTTATATGTCACTCCTATATCAACCTCTCTCCCACTCCACTCTACCTCCCAGTAACAGCGCCCAGTCAGACCCTCTCTACACAGCACCTGACTCCAGACCTCAAATCTCTCTGGGTGATCAGGATACGGCTGCTCCTCTCTCCTACATGTCACCTTTCTGTTCTCCTCAGACAGAGAGAGGAATCTGTTTACTGTGTTTAGGTCCAGTGTGAGATCACAGACATCTGATGGATGAAACCAGACACAATATTAGAAATCATCATCATTCACATTAGAACGTTAACTCACTTTTCACTAATTCATTTAAGGTAGATGTTTCTAGGTATCAAAAGGAGAAGTTAAGGTAACTTGAGATTTGTTCAATGATCATATGTTATACTGTATGGTAATATAAAACACATTTATTCCCATTAATTACACACACACACACACACACACACACACACACACACACACACACACACACACACACACACACACACACCTGTATGCATGCATGAACACAGACACACATTTCTAAAGTAACACGAACACGCCACACACACACACAGACACATACATTGTCAAAGCAACTCTTTGTAAACTTTGGTGTCCCTGATTTCTGCTTCTTTAGAACTACAGCTGATATTTAATATGACCAAGTAAGTAATGATGGTGGTCTTTGACTTTGACTTCACTTGAATTAAGACATATTCTCAGTCATATTCTTCACAGCAGTCAACACTCACATTTTCTAAGTCCAGGTTTCATTGTGTTCTCTCCACCATGTTCCACACTGTAGCGGTAAGCAGAAGAACAGACAGTCATTGAGGGATACACCTGAACTCACACACACACACACACACACACACACACACACACACACACACACACACACACACACACACACACACACAAACAGGACCCATGCACTGGACACACACACACACACACACACTGGACACACAAACACACAGTCTTTATATAACTTAGTCCAAGTGGTGGTCAGAATGTTTGTCTTAACTAGCCTGATAACTCCAACATGTCTGATATGAACATTGACATAAACCCTCTACATACTTGAGTTTCTCCAGTCTGCAGTGTGGATCCTCCAGTCCAGCAGAGAGCAGTCTGTCTCCTGAGTCTCCTGGGTGATTGTAGCTCAGGTCCAGCTCTCTCAGGTGTGAGGGGTTTGACTTCAGAGCTGAGACCAGAGAAGCACAGCCTTCCTCTGTGACTAGACAGCCTGACAGCCTGCAAAGAGTCAAAACATATTAAAACCACACTGCTATTCTTTGGTGGTATATTTTTTTTCTACATATTCAGATATATCAGTGTCCTGAAACCTGCCATATCAATTCATAAATTAATGTATCATTATTAGAAATGACAAATTATCAATGTATTGCTTGTAGATAGAAACATGTATAGTACAAATATTCGAGTAGACTGACCAGAGCAGTTTAAAAAGCAGTATGAGTCAAAAGACAGACAGTGAGGTATCAGATTTAGATTGTATTGAGTATACAGTCAACACCATATCTATTTTGACAGTGAAGATAACATTTTAAATGTGGCTCTATACTCTAGCATTTTGGATTTGAGATCAAATGTTTCATATGAGGTGACAGTATATAATGTCACCTTTTATTTGAGGGTATTTTCATACATATCTGTTTCACCATTTAGAAATGAAAGCACTTTATGTGTCTAGTCCCCCATTTGAAGAAGTATTCTGACCAATTCACTTATAATGCATTAAAGTAGTCAAAAGTTGAGTATTTGGTCCCAAACTCGTTGGTTAAATTTACAGTTTGTTTTGGTTGTGTTTTGGGTTATGTTTTGTCCAATAGTAACTGAATGGTGGATGATGACTGGAGTAATTTTCTGTCTAAGTGAGTAGATAACACGTTTCTAAACATTACTAAATTAATCCTGATGATGCCTTGATTAAGAAAAATCATGAATGAATCATGAATAATAATGAATGAGAAAGTTACAGAGGCTACAACAAAACATGCTAACCTCTAACCATTACCAATAACAGAGGGGGTATGATCCTTGTGCCTCCGTAACTTTCTCATTCATCATCATTCACCATTCATTCATGATTATTCATAATCATGGTAGCATCCACATGAATGTAGAAGTGTTCAGAAACATCTTCTATTCTTACTGACAATACAAGTGAAGTGACTCCAAAATGACAGGACATTATTCACCATTCAGTTTCTATTGGGAAAAACATCATCCAAAACACAACCAAGACAAACTGCAAATGCATTCAACAAGTTTGTAGAATCACAAGCTTGATGTAATCACTGTGGGTAAGGAATATGGGACCAAATACTAAACTTATGACTAAATGAATTTGTCCAAATAATTACAACTTCTTCAAATGTGAGAACAAGACACATAAAGTGCTTTCGTATCTAAACGGTAAAACAGATATGTATGAAAATATCCTCAAATAAAAGTTGACATTCTGTACTGTTGCCTGATATGAAACATTATATCTCAAATCCAAAATGCTGGAGCATAGCACCACATGTAAAACTGTAAGCTTCACTGTCCAAACACATATGGTGTGGACTATTTGTGCCTGGTAAACACATGTGGATCTGGTGAACAGTTATCACTTGTTGACCAACTACAGGAATACTGACCTCAGAGTCTCCAGTTTACAGTGGGGATTCCCCAGTCCAGCAGAGAGCAGCTTCACTCCTGAATCATTCAGGTCATTGTTACTCAGGTCCAGCTCTCTCAGGTGTGAGGGGTTTGACTTCAGAGCTGAGACCAGAGAAGCACAGCCTTCCTCTGTGACTAGACAGCCTGACAGCCTGCAAAGAGTAAAATCATATTAAAACCACACTGCTATTCTTTGGTGGTGAAAATTGTGGCAGTATATTTTTACAACATATTCAGATATATCAGTGTCCTGAAACCCACCATATCCATTCATAAATGAATGTATCATTATTAGAAATGATCATAATATTGCTTGTAGAGAGAAACATGTATAGTACGAATATTTGAGTTGACTGACCAGACCAGTTTAAAAAGCAGTATCAGTCAAAAGACAGACAGTGAGGTATCAGATTTAGATTGTATTGAGTACACAGTCCACACCATATCTATTTTGACAGTGAAGCTAACATTTTATATGTGGCTCTATACTCCAGCATTTTGGATTTGAGATCAAATGTTTCATATGAGGTGACAGTATATAATGTCACCTTTTATTTGAGGGTATTTGAATACATATCTGTTTCACCGTTTAGAAATGAAAGCACTTTATGTATCTAGTCCCCCACTTTTGAAGAAGTCATAAGTATTTTGATAAATTCACTCATAGTCAAAAGTTTAGTATTTGGTCCCAAACTCGTTGGTTGCATTTGCAGTTTGTTTTGGTTGTGTTTTGGGTTATGTTTTCTCCAAT
Source organism: Coregonus lavaretus (assembly GCF_964263955.1). Classification (NCBI taxonomy): domain Eukaryota; kingdom Metazoa; phylum Chordata; class Actinopteri; order Salmoniformes; family Salmonidae; genus Coregonus; species Coregonus lavaretus. Next base: position 84,498,464 of record NC_139989.1, read on the forward strand.
AGTAACTGAATGGTGGATGATGACTGGAGTAATTTTCTGTCTAAGTGAGTAGATAACATGTTTCTAAACACTACTAAAGTAATCCTGATGATCCCATGATTAAGAAAAATAATGAATGAATCATGAATAATAAGGAATGAGAAAGTGACAGAGGCTACAACAAAACATGCTAACCTCTCACCATTACCAATAACAGAGGGGGTATGATCCTTGTTCCTCTGGAACTTTCTCATTCATCATCATTCACCATTCATTCATGATTATTCATAATCATGGTAGCATCCACATGAATGTAGAAGTGTTCAGAAACATCTTCTATTCTTACTGACAATACAAGTGAAGTGACTCCAAAATGACAGGACATTATTCACCATTTAGTTTCTATTGGGAAAAACATCATCCAAAACACAACCAAGACAAACTGCAAATGTATTCAACAAGTTTGTAGAATCACAAGCTTGATGTAATCACTGCAGGTAAGGAATATGGGACCAAATACTAAACTTTTGACTAAATTAATTTGTCTAAATAATTATGACTTTTTCAAATGGGAGAACTACATAAGAAAGTACTTTCATTTCTAAACGGTAAAATATATTATTATAAATTGATTTGAATTTTAATGAGGGAAATAAGTATTTGACCCCTCTGCAAAACATGACTTAGTACTTGGTGGCAAAACCCTTGTTGGCAATCACAGAGGTCAGACGTTTCTTGTAGTTGGCCACCAGGTTTGCACACATCTCAGGAGGGATTTTGTCCCACTCCTCTTTGCAGATCTTCTCCAAGTCATTAAGGTTTCGAGGCTGAAGTTTGGCAACTCGAACCTTCAGCTCCCTCCACAGATTTTCTATGGGATTAAAGTCTGGAGACTGGCTAGGCCTCTCCAGGACCTTAATGGGCTTCTTCTTGAGCCACTCCTTTGTTGCCTTGGCCGTGAGTTTTGGGTCATTGTCATGCTGGAATACCCATCCACGACCCATTTTCAATGCCCTGGCTGAGGGAAGGAGGTTCTCACTCAAGATTTGATGGTACATGGCCCCGTCCATCGTCCCTTTGATGCGGTGAAGTTGTCCTGTCCCCTTAGCAGAAAAGCACCCCCAAAGCATAATGTTTCCACCTCCATGTTTGACGGTGGGGATGGTGTTCTTGGGGTCATAGGCAGTATTCCTCCTCCTCCAAACACGGCGAGTTGAGTTGATGCCAAAGAGCTCGATTTTGGTCTCATCTGACCACAACACTTTCACCCAGTTCTCCTCTGAATCATTCAGATGTTCATTGGCAAACTTCAGACGGGCATGTATATGTGCTTTCTTGAGCAGGGGGACCTTGCGGGCACTGCAGGATTTCAGTCTTTCACGGCGTAGTGTGTTACCAATTGTTTTCTTGGTGACTATGGTCCCAGCTGCCTTGAGATCATTGACAAGATCCTCCCGTGTAGTTCTGGGCTGATTCCTCACCGTTCTCATGATCATTGCAACTCCACGAGGTGAGATCTTGAATGGAGCCCCAGGCCAAGGGAGATTGACAGTTCTTTTGTGTTTCTTCCATTTGCGAATAATCGCACCAACTGTTGTCACCTTCTCACCAAGCTGCTTGGCGATGGTCTTGTAGCCCATTCCAGCCTTGTGTAGGTCTACAATCTTGTCCCTGACATCCTTGGAGAGCTCTTTGGTCTTGGCCATGGTGGAGAGTTTGGAATCTGATTGATTGATTGCTTCTGTGGACAGGTGTCTTTTATACAGGTAACAAACTGAGATTAGGAGAACTCCCTTTAAGAGTGTGCTCCTAATCTCAGCTCGTTACCTGTATAAAAGACACCTGGAAGCCAGAAATCTTTCTGATTGAGAGGGGGTCAAATACTTATTTCCCTCATTAAAATGCAAATCAATTTATAACATTTTTGACATGCGTTTTTCTGGATTTTTTTGTTGTTATTCTGTCTCTCACTGTTCAAATAAACATACCATTAAAATTATAGACTGATCATTTTCTTTGTCAGTGGGCAAATGTACAAAATCAGCAGGGGATCAAATACTTTTTTCCCTCACTGTATATTTATGAACATCTTTAAATAAAAGGTGACATTCTGTACTGTTGCATAATATGAAACATTGTATCTAAAAACCAAATTTAAAACTGTAAGCTTCACTGTCCAAACACATATGGTGTGGACTATGTGTGCCTGGTAAACAGATGTGGATTTGGTGAACAGTTATCACTTGTTGACCAACTACAGGAATACTGACCTCAGAGTCTCCAGTTTACAGTGGGGATTCCCCAGGACAGCAGAGAGCAGCTTCACTCCTGAATCCTTCAGGTCATTGTTACTCAGATCCAACTCTCTCAGGTGTGAGGGGTTTGACTTCAGAGCTGAGACCAGAGAAGCACAGCCTTCCTCTGTGACTCCACAGCCTGACAGCCTGCAAAGAGATCATCATGTTTTAACAAACACACTGTTAATTTAACACCAGTAGTGTAGAAGGACAATGGCAGATGCATTTGGTTTATTCTCCCAAACAACATATAGATTCATCTTCCGTCTCCTAGAATTGTATGGTCATATTGTTATACTAATATGAACATCAATGCATTGATTCAGTAAGTTTTTCAATGTAATATTATATATTATATATATTTTATAATACATATATTTCTCTAAACTGAATATTTCTTCCTGATGATTAGTACTTAAATGTCATTTTATGTACTCACAGAGCAGCTCTGGAGGCTTTGACCACTGGCAGCAGCCTCAGAAGACCTTCCTCTGATCTGGAGTATTTCTTCAGGTCAAACACATCCAGCTCTTTTTCTGAAGTCAGCAATACAAAGACCAGTGCTGACCACTGTGCAGGTGACAGTTCTTCTTCTGAGAGACTTCCTGATCTCAGGTAGCTTTGGATCTCCTCCACTAGAGAATGGTCATTCAGTTCATTCAGACAGTGGAACAGATTGATGCACCTCTCTGGAGAGGGATTCTCCCTGATCTTCTCCTTGATGTACTTGACTGTTTCTTCATGGCTCTGTGAGCTGCTTCTTGTCTTTGTCAGTAGACCTCGTAAGTGCTTCTGATTGGACTCCAGTGAGAGGCCCAGAAGGAAGCGGAGGAAAAGGTCCAGGTTTCCCGTCTCACTTTGTAAGGCTTTATCCACAGCACTCTTGTAGACAGTAACTTCAGTAACTTGCGGTTTGGCCATTAGATTCTCATTGTTGTTGATGAATGAGAGGAACACATATACAGCAGCCAGAAACTCCTGAATGCTCAGATGCACGAAGCAGTACACCTTGTCCTGGTACAGCACACATTCCTCTTTAAAGATCTGTGTGCACAATCCTGAGTACACTGTGGCTTCATTGACATCAATGCCAGCATCTTTCAGGTCTTCTTCATAGAAAATCAGATTGCCATTCACAAGCTGTTGAAAAGCCAGTTTTCCCAGTGACAGAATGCTCTCTTTATTCCAGTGTGGACCTGTCTCTTCTTTCCCAAGATACTTTTCATTATTCTGTTCGGTATGAAACTCCACAAGGTGTGTGTACATCTCAGTCAGAGTCTTGGGCATCTCTTCTGTCTTGTCTGTACTCAACATGTGTTCAAGGACTATTGCAGAAATCCAACAGAAGACTGGAATGTGGCACATGATGTGGAGGCTCCTTGATGTCTTTATGTGTGAGATGATTCTGCTGGCCAGGTCCTGATCACTGAATCTCTTCCTGAAGTACTCCTCCTTCTGTGGGTCATTGAACCCTCGTACCTCTGTCACCTGGTCAACACACCCTGAAGGGATCTTATTGGCTGCTGCAGGTCGGGTAGTTATCCAGAGGAGAGCAGAGGGAAGCAGATTTCCCTTGATGAGATTTGTCAGCAGAACATCCACTGAGGTTGACTTTATGACGTCACAACAGATCTTGTTCTTCTGGAAGTCTAGGGGCAGTCGGCACTCATCCAGACCATCAAAGATGAACAGAACTTTGTACTTGTCGTAGTTGGAGATTCTTGATTCTTTGGTTTCCATTGAGAAGTGATTGAGAAGTTCAATGAAAGTGTGTTTTTTCCCTTTCATCAAATTCAGCTCCCGAAAAGGGAAAGAAAATACAAATTGGAGATCTTGATTTGCTTTTCCTTCAGCCCAGTCCAGAATGAACTTCTGCACAGAGACTGTTTTTCCAATGCCAGCGACTCCCTTTGTCAGCACTGTTCTGATAAGTTTGTCTTGTCGAGTTAAGGGTCTGAAGATGTCGTTACATTTGACTGCAGTCTCTGGTCTTGCTTGTTTCCTGGTTGTTGTCTCAATCTGTCTCAGCTCATGTTCATTATTGACCTCTCCTGTTCCACCTTCTGTGATGTAGAGCTCTGTGTAGATCTTATTGAGAAGTGTTGGGTTTCCTTGTTTAGCGATCCCCTCAAATACACATTGAAACTTCTTCTTTAGATTAGATTTGAGTTCACGTTGGCAAATCACAGCAAGCTCATCTGAATGAAGAAATAACACAGAGGATATTAATATTACATCTGTTTTAATGCCTACAGTATTCTGGTGTGATTGATTATATTATTATTGGTATTCTCTCTCTCTCTCTCTCTCTCTCTCTCTCTCTCTCTCTCTCTCTCTCTCTCTCTCTCTCTCTCTCTCTCTCTCTCTCTCTCTCTCTCTCTCTCTCAATTAATCAACACATCCCTGCTGCTACTTGATGAGGTCACTAGGTGTTGTGTTAAGGCTGCTACAATATCATTGAGTTACACAGCTACTTTAGCTGTACTTTAGCTACAGCTTTTAAATGTTCTAAAACAGCATTCAACATGAGGCAGACAGCTCTTACTTTTCTCCAGTATGTCAGCAAGCTCCTTCTGGTTCATTTTCCTCAGGACGTGCAGTGTTATCTTCAGAGCCCCCTCTCTGGCACTGCTCTCCTGCTTCTCATCTTCAGCGTCCACCACTTCCTTATCCTGCTTCTGACTCTCAAAGCCTTCTGGGAGTTCTGGACTAAGAATCCTCTTGAACATCTTCAGCTCGTTCTTCACAAATGTCATAATATTCTCTTCAAGCAACTGAAATAAATCAAGTAAATAAGTTAAGCAATAGACTAAATGCTTTCTCATTAACACATTAATGAATGATTGACAGATCAACTTTACTTGAGGTAAACAAAAACAAATGTACATAACAGGACCACATACACTGAATATGGAGGCCAGGTCTGTTTGATGACTCTGGGAAGACTGACCACTGAGAATCTCTGACTCTGATCTCTCCTGTTGGTTTCTGTGGACAAAACATGAGATTACATCTCCTCATCCAGGGAGTGCACACACACACACACACACACACACACACACACAAACACACAAACACACACACACACAGGGAGGGAATGTTGTATTTGTTTGATAATGTTTCAGGACTATGAAAATTGAAAAAAGGATTAGCCTATGGATTATGAAAACAACAAAAATAAATGGGAAAATGGGAGAGGAGAAATGACTAGAGAGAGTGTTGTTTAACTCACTGACCATGACCCATGAGTTCTTCTTACCTTTGTTCACTAGAAACGTCTCCCTCTCTGAAGAATATAGGAAGACCCATAGACTTGTCACTCTTCATGGACACACAGCTGGGTACAGGGGAGGCTGGTCTCTCCTGCTTAATTGGGCTTCAACACAACAGAGACAAACATTACATCTCTCATCTACTCTGAGCTCAGATGGGGAAACATGAGAAGAGTTTCATTCCAAAACGCTATATATCCATTTTCAGAAAGGGTAAATTAGATTTTATTGTTTAAAGAAATTATGAAAGAGATTGGTCTGTTTTTTCACCATCTAGTCATGGCATGGGGTTGTTCAATGACATACATGTATTTGTTTAAAATCTATCACTTGATGGTTTCATTTCAGAGAGACAAATAATCATGTTTTTTTGCACAATGCTATATATCTATATTAATAATATATCTGCCTCACTCTCAGAGAAATAAGTAGTACTGATAGGTTTTACACATTAATAATATATCTGCCTCACTCTCAGAGAAATAAGTAGTACTGCTAGGTTTTACACTGTAATAATGTATATATCTGCCTCACTCTCAGAGAAATAAGTAGTACTGCTAGGTTTTACACAGTAATAATATATCTGCCTCACTCTCAGAGAAATAAGTAGTACTGCTAGGTTTTACACAGTAATAATATATATATGCCTCACTCTCAGAGAAATAAGTAGCACTGCTAGGTTGACACAGTAATAATATATCTGCCTCACTCTCAGAGAAATAAGTAGTACTGCTAGGTTTTACACAGTCAAATGTGACCAACCGGCTCGATTTTATGTAGCAAAATTTGAAATGGTGTTTTTGACATTGGATAAAAGTAGAAAGTCAGCTAGAAAAAGGTATATCATACACTACAGTTTAGGAACAATGGGAAAGTAATTCTGCTTTGAAAGATGATAAACTTGTAACCTCAATTTTGAGAAAATGGCCTTTGAATGTTTTGGTACACCTACTGGAGAGCTCTTCTTTATCTACAGGGGTATTACTTTGGCAGATAATGTCACCCATCTAAATAAATAGTATATATAGTTAACTAAATGTATGGTGTTTTGGATTATGTCAGTTTCATTGTTTGTTATGCTATAAATGGTTATTTTATGGTTGTAAGTGTTAAAATGAACTAGAAAATGTCATATTTTGCAATTCTGAGTAATTACTACTTTAGGCCAGCATCCGTCAACGAGAGAGGGAGAAGCCCTCCACGGTATTTAACAGGTGGAAGAAACAACCAGGGAGCTCCATCGGTCCACAAGAAATGCAGGCAGCCGGTGATGATGTAGTGGTAGCTAGGATAACTAGGATGCTGCTGGTAGAGTAGCTAGCTTAGCTAGCTGTACCGACTAGCTTGGCTAGCTAGCAGGTCGTTCGTCTGTCCATCGAGGATGATGACGAATCCGGTGAACCACACAATTAAACAAGAATAGCTAGTGAAAAGGATCTGGCTACACTCATACTGTCACTGATCATTACGCAAAAAAAGCAAATTGAACAATAAACTTCGGTGTCTCAACACTGTAACGAACTCCGTCGTTATTCCCCAAGATCAACTCAGACCACTCTGCGCGTAACTGGACAATATGCTTGGCGCCAAACCGTACGTGGACGCGGACAGTTCTGTACGGGGACGCGGACAGTTTCAGAACGCGGACATGAGCAGAGCAACACAATAAACTAATCCAAGTCTTTAAAGTCAGTTACATTAGTATTATTATGTAAAACAAAAATGATTCGTTTTTTAAAACAATATTTTGAGATCTGGGCCCATATCCAAAAAGCGTCTCAGAGTAGAAAATGTGTCGTATAAGTGCTGAGAATAAAGCCATTTTAGTCCTACTCTTATGGGTATAATTTAAAGCTATGCATGAAGCCTCTTTATTCATAAGTGTCCCACCTAGTTGGCAGATATTTAGGACACCTCATGAGCTGTACTAACCAGTTAAGAGTTACCAGCAGGTGTCTTGATAATAGAAACATGCAGCGAGTCAGTGGTTCCTGTGCAACATGTAGTTGCTTTGGAGCAGTGGTGACCTGTCATTCAGGGCAGAGCCCCACCTGTTTAGCAGATGCTCTTACCCAGAGCGATTTACAGTAAGTGCATTCATCTTAAGATAGCTAGGTGAGACAACCAGATAATACAGTCAAATATACAGGATACGAACATTCAATTTCAGCTAAACAATGGATATATATCTAAAATCTATTAATTAAACATCTGAGAACAGTAATATTGAAGGTAACCATAAGCAACCATTTCTGATTATTGTGGTAATAGCATTTAGGAAAGAAACTCTTAATAATTCTTAAACAAAATTGTCATCTCACCTCTTAGCTTTGGTGTCATGTTCCCCAGAGAGACTCATTTTAGAGGCAGGGCCCCCCTCCTCTCTCTCCCCAGAGAGACTCATTTTAGAGAACTGACCCCTAAACAGAGATCCAACATGTTGGCTGTAGTTAACACAATAATTCTTGAATGTAAATTGTTATCATTTATTAATTATCTCTTATAAAACATTTACTAACAGACATATCAAAACAGTCAGGTGATTTAATGCAATCACATGAATATGTAGTTCTGACATCTCTTCTCCATGTTAACTGTCAATAATAACAATAAGTTACTTTTTTATTTTTATTTTATTTTATTTTTGTGGGGGAATGGATCAGCTTAATATTGCAGATAGATTGTATCTTCTATCAATGTAATTGTCTGCATCACTTCCAATCCCCCATGTTTTTTTTATATTTTTTATATTTTTATATATATACTCCCCTTTATTACTTTTCAACCCCACCATCCTTTCCCTACTTGGAGTAAATTAGTGTACTGTTTGTTAAGGTAGTTATAGACAGTGCAGCAACACAAGGCCATGTCTCACACTTATTTGTATTCATTAAAAGTCGGCCATTTATTATCTTTGAATCTGTTCTTTTCTAAAAGTATCTGAGAATGTAGACAGAAGGGCTAAAACAGGCTTGATTGATCTGGGGGGGATCAGTGATCTATACAGAAAGGCTATACCTCAGCCAGTGGCAACCTGTCATTCTGTTTTGCATGTTATTGTGGTTATTGTCACATACCAGTTTGCTAACAATGTAAAAAAATATATACACTACCGGTCAAAAGTTTTAGAACACATACTCATTCAAGGGTTTGTCTTTATTATTTTTTACTATTTTCTACATTGTAGAATAATAGTGAAGACATCAAACCTATGAAATAACACATATGGTATCATGTAGTAACCAAAAAAGTGTTAAACAAATCAAAATATATTTTATATTTGAGATTCTTCAAATAGCCACCCTTTGCCTTGATGACAGCTTTGCACACTCTTGGCATTCTCTCAACCAGCGACCCGTCATTCAGGGCAGGTGGCCTTTCCTGTTTTGCATGTTATTTTGGCATTAATACGTGTCACATATCAGTTTGCAAATTTTTTAAAAATAAATAAATAAATATATAATTGAGTTAATAAAGCCGCAAAAAAAAATTGTCTCTTTTTTGTTTTCTTGAGTAAGGCAGCTCCAAAATGCAGGTGTTTCAGCCTAGCTCAGTGCTTTCTGTGGTGGTGGGGCAAGCCAGAAGGAAATACGGAGCGCTGCGTCGTGATTGGCTCAGTGTTCTGTCACTCATGGGGACACTGCGTCACCGCCAAGTCTAAGGGTAGAGCTAGAAAATTCAAGCCCCTTGGGTGCTGCCACAGAGTTATATTAGAAGTGCCCATCCAAGAAGGTCATTGGCCACAGATAGGTCAACATCATCAGGTCAACATCATACTTTCAAAATCTTAGCCAGCAGTCATCATCATGAATCAGGTCGACAATCTACAGGCAAATCCTTTTTAATCCTTGTCATATGAAGAGAAATAATAACCGTTATAGTGCAATTAATGTATTGTTTAGTGTTGTGTTGTGGAGTGGCTTTGCTGGCATGCATCCCCCTTTATTTATGTTTTGCCCCACCAAGATTGACCACTGACCTCAGCTATAGTCTAGATGACCAGCCTAAACCTGTTCAGATCAGTTCCCATAACGTTATAACAGTAACAGTAGCAGGAGCCTAGTCCTGATACAGATGGAGGTCTATACCTCAGCTATAGCCTACATATCCTAGATGACCAGCCTAAACCTGTTCAGATCAGTTCCCATAACGTTATAGACCTAACAGTAGCAGGACAGAGCTTGTAGCCTAGGCATGGTATTTTACACACCATTTCAAACGGAGACTATCAAGTTTGTCAGCATGATAAGTGATCATAGCTCAAACCTACTCTGACTATTGAATGTCTGACGTTGACCTAACCTTATAATAGTTTGTAGTTTAGCCTAGACCTACGAGAGTCTGCCCGTCTTTCCTACATATCAACAAATTCATCCGACTTCTAATGTTACCGAGAAATATGTGCCACAGTTTCAACAGCCATTGTGTAACTGCGTAGGCTACACACTTACTTTCACGTTCATATGAGGAAATCACATCACTTCTTACAGTCGCTGGTGCAGCCGCCTGTTCTCTTGCAGATGAAGTAGCTTTTATAGGCCACTCATTCAACCAGCCTAAACAACAGTAAATAAAAGATGTCAAATGGTCAAAAGTCAATCCTGATATAGCCATGTACATCAAAGAGAGGTGTATTGCTACAGATGTAGGATCTTAATTTTAGCCAGTTTGCTACAGCAGGAAAATAATCCTGCAGCAACAGGACATTTTAATTATTATGTGGATTATAATGAATTATTAATTTTATAATAGAAAAGTGCAATTGATCATCTTCAGAAACCTTTTTTTAAAGCTTAAATACACTCAAATACACTACAAGTTTTAGTTATCCTGCAACAGGGTGATCAAATTAAGATCCTACATCTGTACAGAGATTATGTTTTTATCTAAACCAAGGCAGTTTGCATTATTAGCAATGACGTTGCAACTGTCAGCTGCTGTAAACCTATGTGATTGGATGTTATAGACCCCCATCTGAACAGTTTCTTTCCCCATGCTGTAGCCCTCACCAACTGGCCATCTGGCCCATAGAGACTAAAGGACTATACACTCTATGCTGCACACCACATCAAGCCATCTCTGAACTGTACACTACCATCTGGTCCATAGAGACTAAAGGACTATACACTCTATACTGCTCACCACATCAAGCCATCTCTGAACTGTACACTACCATCTGGTCCATAGAGACTAAAGGACTATACACTCTATGCTGCACACCACATCAAGCCATCTCTGAACTGTACACTAAATAACTGCACTATACTGCATTAGCACTCTGTTCATCTCTCTTAGATATATTTATGTAAATCACCTGTACACCCACTGTACTGTATTTAAGTGATAATGCCTGAGAAGCCGGTGTTTGGAAGATATATTGGCACGGGTTTGTTTTGCAAACTTTGAGGGCATTTTCACTTGTATTCAACGGGTTACCAACATATTCAAATAATGATTAACATATTTTCATTAAAAATGTTATTTTGATGAATTTATTTCGTACTTTTTCATCCTTCCACAAGATATAGTCCTGACACAAATCTAGGGTTGCCAATGTCCTGTTGCTGCAGGAATATGTTCCTGCTGTAGCAAACTGGCTCAAATTAAGATCCTACATAAACTCAGCAAAAAAGAAACGTCCCTTTTTCAGGACCCTGTCTTTCAAAGATAATTCGTAGAAATCCAAATAACTTTGCAGATCTTCATTGTAAAGGGTTTAAACACTGTTTCCCAAGCTTGTTCAATAAACCATAAACAATTAATGAACATGCACCTGTGGAACGGTCGTTAAGACACTAACAGCTTACAGACGGTAGGCAATTAAGGTCACAGTTATGACAACTTAGGACACTAAAGAGCCCTTTCTACTGACTCTGAAAAACACCAAAAGAAAGATGCCCAGGGTCCCTGCTCATCTGCGTGAACGTGCCTTAGGCATGCTGCAAGGAGGCATGAGGACTGCAGATGTGGCCAGGGCAATAAATTGCAATGTCCGTACTGTGAGACGCCTAAGACAGCGCTACAGGGAGACAGGACGGACAGCTGACCGTCCTCGCAGTGGCAGACCACGTGTAACAACACCTGCACAGGATCGGTACATCCGAACATCACACCTGCGGGACAGGTACAGGATGGCAACAACAACAGCCCGAGTTACACCAGGAACGCACAATCCCTCCATCAGTGCTCAGACTGTCCGCAATAGGCTGAGAGAGGCTGGACTGAGGGCTTGTAGGCCTGTTGTAAGGCAGGTCCTCACCAGACATCATTGGCAACAACGTCGCCTATGGGCACAAACCCACAGTCGCTGGACCAGACAGGACTGGCAAAAAGTGCTCTTCACTGACGAGTCGCGGTTTTGTCTCACCAGGGGTGATGGTCGGATTCACGTTTATCGTCGAAGGAATGAGCGTTACACCGAGGCCTGTACTCTGAAGCGGGATCGATTTGGAGGTGGAGGGTCCGTCATGGTCTGGGGCGGTGTGTCACAGCATCATCGGATTGAGCTTGTTGTCATTGCAGGCAATCTCAACGCTGTGCGTTACAGGGAAGACATCTTCCTCCCTCATGTGGTACCCTTCCTGCAGGCTCATCCTGACATGACCCTCCAGCATGACAATGCCACCAGCCATACTGCTCGTTCTGTGCATGATTTCCTGCAAGACAGGAATGTCAGTGTTCTGCCATGGCCAGCGAAGAGCGCGGATCTCAATTCCATTGAGCACGTCTGGGACCTGTTGGATCGGAGGGTGAGGGCTAGGGCCATTCCCCCAAAACATTTCTGGGAACTTGCAGGTGCCTTGGTGGAAAGGTGGGGTAACATCTCACAGCAAGAACTCTGACGCCAGAAGACAACTCTAAATCAACACTTACTGATATTACCCTCAAATCCTTTCACTCATATTATAGTGTCTCTGTGTTCAACAGGTAGTCTATTATATCAGTAGTGTATCAAACAGGGCAGGGAAGAGAACCCAGGTCGATGGTGAGAAAGGCAAACACCCTACGCATCGCACCAATAGGGTTAACCCACATGGTGGGAATTGGAATGTGGCTCACACTGCCCCCTCCGAACGGGAAGTCGACTACTCACACGTCCGCGCCATGCGTTCTGATGGCCTCACAGCCGCCATTCCACTTCTGACACCAATGTAGCGAACAGCAGGGCAGGGAAGCAAACCAGGGTTGCTCGTGTGAAAGGCAATCACCCTACGCATCACTCCATTGGCACCAATAGGGTTACTTGGTTGGAAATGTTCCCTCTAAGCTGTGCCCGTGCGCAGGCTCACAGCTCCCCCGGGACTGCCACGCAGAAGAAATATCAGCGTGCGCAGCGAAGCACGAGATTGAACTTCACTGAACTTTCTAGAGATTTCATCGTTAGTTATCACTATCAACGTTTCCCTTTACTGTGGGAATTGTGATCGTATCAACGCAATATTAGCCACTCAAAAGTTTGGACACGCCTACTCATTCAACGGTTTTTCTTTATTTGTACTATTTTCTACATTGTAGAACTATGTAGAAACTATGAAATAACACATATGGAATTATGTAGTAACCAAAAAAGAGAAACGACAGTCCATCATTACTTTAAGACATGAAGGTCAGTGAATCCGGAAAATGTCAAGAACTTTTAAAGTTTCTTCAAGTGCAGTCGCAAAAACGATCACTCGCTATGATGAACCTGGCTCTCATGAGGACCGCCACAGGAATGGAAGTTCCTCTGCTGCAGAGGATATGTTAATTGTGGTTACAGGGAAGACATCCTCTGGTCCTCTGTAGCTCAGCTGGTTGAGCACGGGGCTTGTAACGCCAAGGTAGTGGGTTCGATCCCCGGGACCACCCCATACACAAAAAAAATGTATGCACGCATGACTGTAAGTCGCTTTGGATAAAAGCGTCTGCTAAATGGCATATTATTATTATATTATATTTAATTAAAGTTACCAGCCTCAGAAATTGCAGCCTGAATAAATGCTTCACAGAGTTCAAGTAACAGACACATCTCAACATCAACTGTTCAGAGGAGACTGCATGAATCAGGCCTTCATGGTTGAATTGCTGCAAAGAAACCACTACTAAAGGACACCAATAAGAAGAGGAGACTTGCTTTGGCCAAGAAACATGAGCAATGGACATTAGACCGGTGGAAATCTGTCCTTTGGTCTGATGGGTCCAAATTTGAGATTTTTGGTTCCAACCGCCGTGTTTTTATGAAACGCAGAGTAGATGAACGGATTATCTCTGCATGTGTGGTTCCCACCGTGAAGCATGGAGGAGGAGGTGTGATGGTGTGGGGGTGCTTTGCTGGTGACACTGTCTATGAATTTTTTAGAATTCAAGGCACACTTAACCAGCATGGCTACCACAGCATTCTGCAGCGATACGCCATCCCATCTGTGTAAGGGCTATTTGACCAAGAAGGAGAGTGATGGAGTGCTGCATCAGGTGACCTGTCCTCCACAATCACCCGACCTCAACCCAATTGAGATGGTTTGGGATGAGTTGGAATGCAGAGTGAAGGAAAAGCAGCCAAAAAGTGCTCAGCATATGTGGGAACTCTTTCAAGACTGTTGGAAAAGCATTCCAGGTGAAGCTGGTTGAGAGAATGCCAAGAGTGTGCAAAGCCGTCATCAAGGCAAGGGGTGGCTACTTTGAAGAATCTAAAATCTAAAATATATTTTGATTTGTTTAACACTTTTTGCGTTACTACATGATTCCATATGTAGAAAATAGTAAAAATAAAGAAAAACCCTTGAATGAGTAGGTGTGTCCAAACAGTTGACTGGTACTGTATATGCAAATAGACCATTGCTATATATGGATTTGTACCATTCACTTTGAACTGGACTGTTTTTACAGCATCAGTGGTCGTGAGTAGATGCGCTTGTTTTGAGATCAAAGCGAGAGCTACATGTAGCGACGTGTGGACATTTGAATATCCCAGTTGTAGATCATTTGTTCATATCCTTTGATAGTTAGTGAGTTATTATCCCAGTTATAGATAATTTGTTCATATCCTTTGATAGTTAGTGAGTTATTATCCCAGTTATAGATCATTTGTAGTCAGCAATAGGAGAGTGATTGCTTCCTACAACAGCACAAAACGTGTACATTTCTAGACATCTTTGAAAAGCGAGTCAGGTAAAGAGCTTTTTTTGTCTTAAAGGGGCAGTGTTGTATTTTGAGACATGCTTGAATAAACTAAGTAGCCAATAGGCAGAGGGTAGCATAATTTGTCTGATTCTCTGTAATAATGGTATAGGAATAATGATGCATTTTATTTAGTAAAGTGGTTTCTTGCATCAAACACAACAACATTTTCAGTCACCTCCTCCTTGTGTGAAGGACAAGTAGATAAACAGGTTAATGTCAAGCTCTGCATGTTTTTTTTCCAAATGTCTCATGGAATGTAGACTTACATTGAACACCACACATTGGCTGCTACTGTAGGCTGAATGATAGAACAGCTATTTCCATGTTAAATGTTATTGGATACCTTTTTTACATTATGATCAAATAGCCTACTTGGTCTCTGATAAAACTGTAACTTAATGCGGGTACAGCCTCAGTGTTCACAGTAAACTCACGCCGGAAGTTGCACAGATTGCTACACTATAGTAGAGCTATGATACAATTACATTTATCATACGAAATTGTCTCTGATTGGGGACCATACTTAGGCAGCCTATTGGCACTAGTGGGTTGTGGGATCTTGTTCCGTGTGAGGTATGTTGTTTGCGGTCCTCTGTAGCTCAATTGGTAGACCACGGCGCTTGTAACGCCAGGGTAGTTGGTTCGATCCCCGGGACCACCCATACACAAAAATGTATGCACGCATGACTGTAAGTCGCTTTGGATAAAAGCGCCTGCTAAATGGCATATTATTTATTATTATTATTACCTTGGACTTCACGTTTCGTTTCATTTGTTATTTTGTCGTGGTGTTTGTTCAGTATAAATAAACATGTATGCATATCACGCTGCGCCTTGGTCCGTCCCGTCTATAAACGAACGTGACAGAAGATCCCACCAAACGAGGACCAAGCAGCGTGTCCAGGAGCAGACAACCTGGACATGGGAGGAGATCCTGGAAGGAAAGGGTTCCTGGACATGGGAGGAGATTCAGGCCGGGATGGATCGCCGTCCTTGGGAGGAGACAGTGGAGGCGCGGTATAGAGAGGAGCAGCGGCAACGCAGAAGGTGCCGGCCGAGGAAGAAGCCCGAGAGACAGCCCCAAGAAAACATTTTTGGGGGGCTAAAAGGGTGTTAGAGCAGAGCCAACTCCCCGTACTCACGCGAGGAAGCGTGTGACTGGGCAGGCTCCGTGTTATGCGGAGCTACGTACTGTGTCGCCAGTGTACCGGCACAGTCCTGTACGTCCTGTGCTAGCACCACACACGTGTCGTGCGAAGATGGGCATTCAGCCAGGACGGGATGTGCCGGCTCAACGCTCCTGGTCTCCAGTACGCCTCCTCGGTCACGCATATCCTGCGCCTGTTCTACGAGCTGTATCGCCAGTGCGCGTGCACAGCCCAGTGTGTCCTGTACCAGCGCCCCGCATGTGTTGTGCGAAAGTGGGCAGCCAGCCAGGATGGGTTGTGCCAGCTCTCCGCTCCAGACCTCCAGTCCGCCTTCGCAGTCCGGTCCGGCCCGTTCCTGCTCCTCGCACCAAGCCAGTGGTGCGCGTCGCCAGCCCGGCCCGGCCCGTTCCTGCTCCTCGCACCAAGCCAGTGGTGCGCGTCGCCAGCCCGGCCCGGCCTGTTCCTGTTCCTCGCACCAAGCCAGTGGTGCGCGTCGCCAGCCCGGTCCGGCCTGTTCCTGTCCCTCGCACCAAGCCAGTGATGCGCGTTGCCAGCCCGGTCCGGCCTGTTCCTGTCACTTGCACCAAGCCAGTGGTGCGCGTTGCCAGCCCGGTCCGGCCTGTTCTTGTCCCTCGCACCAAGCCAGTGGTGCGCGTCGCCAGCCCTGCCCGGCCTGTTCCTGACCCTCGCACCAAGCCAGTGGTGCGCGTCGCCAGCCCGGCCTGGCCTGTTCCTGGCACTCGCACCAAGCCAGTGGTGCGCGTCGCCAGCCCGGTCCGGCCTGTTCCTGTCCCTCGCACCAAGCCAGTGGTGCGTGTCGCCAGCCCGGTCCGGCCTGTTCCTGTCCCTCGCACCAAGCCAGAGATGCGCGTCGCCAGCCCGGTCCGGCCTGTTCCTGCTCCACGCACCAAGCAAGTGGTGTGTGTGTCCAGTCCGGCACGGCCCGTGCCTGTCAGCTGCTCCACTCCAGAGCCAGAGCAGTCCGCTCCACCGGTGCCTGATCCAGCTCCGGTTAGCTGTTCCACTCCGGAGCCAGAGTAATCCGCTCCACCGGGGTCCAGTCCAGCTCCGGTCAGCGGATCCACTCCGGAGCCAGAGCAGTCCGCTCCACCGGTGCCCTGTTCAGCTCCGGTCAGCTGCTCCACTCCGGAGCCAGAGCAATCTGCTCCACCGGGGTCCAGTCCAGCTCCAGTCAGCGGCTCCACTCCAGAGCCAGAGCAGTCCGCTCCACCGGTGCCTGATCCAGCTCCGGTCAGCGGCTCCACTCCGGAGCCAGAGCAGTTCGATCCACCGTCGTCGGGTCCAGCTCCAGTCAGCGGTTCCAGTCCAGACCCAGACGTCAGCCCCTCTCCAGGTTCGGGGTCTCCCACACCAAGGTCCAGACAGTGCTTGGTACTTCGTGGGAGGAAGGAGAGGGGAAGCAGCGCGCCGAGGTCCAGACCAGACCAGGGGCGCAACAGGGAGGCGGAGAGTAAGTGGTGGTCACGCCCGGAGCCGGATACGCCTCCGAGGCGGAATGCCCACCCGGCCCCTACCCTGTTATGTTTATGTTGCGTGGTTGGAGTCCGCACCTTTGGGGGGGGGGGGGGGGGGTACTGTCACGCCCTGACTCTGTGGACGCTTATATGTTGAGTCAGGGTGTGTATGTTCTATGTTGTGTATTTCTATGTTGATATTCTAGTATGTCTATTTCTATGTTGGCCGGTGTGGTTCCCAATCAGAGGCAGCTGTCGCTCGTTGTCTCTGATTGGGGACATACTTAGGCAGCCTATTGGCACTATTGAGTTGTGGGATCTTGTTCCGTGTGAACCTCTGTAGCTCAGCTGGTAGAGCACGGCGCTTGTAACACCAAGGTAGTGGGTTCGATCCCCGGGACCACCCATACACAAAAAAAAAATGAATGCACGCATGACTGTAAGTCGCTTTTGGATAAAAGCGTCTGCTAAATGGCATATTATTATTATTGTTTTTCTACCTTGGACTTCACGTTTCGTTTCATTTGTTATTTTGTCGTGGTGTTTGTTCAGTATAAATAAACATGTATGCATATCACGCTGCGCCTTTGTCCGTCCCGTCTATAAATGAACGTGGCAGATGACTAGCACTCTGTACATTCCTATGGATGAGGCTGGAATGTGAAGCTAACTGAAGCTAGCTAGCTTTAGAAAACCAGTATATCTAACTAGCATCATAGTCCACCCCTCAGGCTAAGTTCAGGTTACAGCATCAGGCAGACATCAACAGCCGAGTTGTAGGCTACTACCTGGGTCGTATTCATTAGTTTACACAGCAGCCAACAGTTTTGCAACAATGCATAAACAGTTTACTCCAAACGCTGTACAACGTGACCTAAACGGTTTCTGTTGCCAAACGTTTTTCTACGGTGGGCACTAATGAACACACACAACCTGTTTTGAGGAAGTGTAAGTTGTTGTTAGTCTTTCCACAGTATTTATTTGTCTCTCTTTCACACAACATACCTTCCTGAGTGAAAAGAGTTAACAGTAGATTAGAAAGAGAAAATGTTGTTGCTTGTTGTGTTTTAAGCCTGTTTTGAGAAGACAAGCCTATAGACCTATGATACAGTAGGAGATCACCCTGGGGAACACAGTCTATAGGTCTATGATACAGTAGGAGATCACCCTGGGGAACACAGTCTATAGGTCTATGATACAGTAGGAGATCACCCTGGGGAACACAGTCTATTGTTCTATGATACAGTAGGAGATCACCCTGGGGAACACAGGTGGGCACGGAACGAATTCAACCCCAGCATCGAATTTACTTCAATTACATTTTAAGGAGAGTAGGCCATTTATAACACTCTCTACAAAAAATATAAACTATATGAATACACATAACAATATCATCAACTATATTAATACACATAACAATATCATCAACTATATGAATACACATAACAATATCATCAACTATATTAATACACATAACAATATCATCAACTATAGTAATACACATAACAATCGTCGTCTTACCTTTTATATGTCTCTCAATAGAAGTAGAGTCTGGAATTATCATTCGGTGGTGGAAAGTTCCTTTAGTTTGTTCTGCTCATTTCCATATCAGGTTCTACCTGTTCTCTCTCCCACTCCCTGTCTCTTTATAGCTCTTACAATGTGCCTTGGCATACATTCTACAAGTGTCTGGAACTCTGTTGGAGGGATATGACATCATTCTTCCACGAGAAATTCCATCATTTGGTGTTTTGTTGATGGTGGTGGAAAACGTTGTTTCAAGCGCCTCTCCAGAATCTCCCATAAGTGTTCATTTGGGTTGAGACCTGGTGACTGAGACGGCCATGGCACATTGTGAAACATCAGCAAGTTGAGCAGTTTTCGTCACTGAAGCTCCTGCCAAACGTGCCCCAACAATCACCAATCGATAAGCTCTTCCCGAGCAGGGTCGCAGTCTATCCTGGTTGCAGCCTCTCTCTCCCCAGGGGTAGTAACTCCTCTCTCCCCAGGGGTAGCAGCTCCTTTCTCCCCAGGGGTAGCAGCTCCTCTCTCCCCAGGGGTAACAGCTCCTCTCTCCCCAGGGGTATCAGCTCCTCTCTCCCCAGGGGTAGCAGCTCCTCTCTCCCCAGGGGTAGCATCTCCTCTCTCCCCAGGGGTAACAGCTCCTCTCTCCCCAGGGGTAGCATCTCCTCTCTCCCCAGGGGTAACAGCTCCTCTCTCCCCAGGGGTATCAGCTCCTCTCTCCCCAGGGGTAACAGCTCCTCTCTCCCCAGGGGTAGCATCTCCTCTCTCCCCAGGGGTAACAGCTCCTCTCTCCCCAGGGGTAGCATCTCCTCTCTCCCCAGGGGTAACAGCTCCTCTCTCCCCAGGGGTATCAGCTCCTCTCTCCCCAGGGGTAACAGCTCCTCTCTCCCCAGGGGTAGCATCTCCTCTCTCCCCAGGGGTAGCAGCTCCTCTCTCCCCAGGGGTAACAGCTCCTCTCTCCCCAGGGGTAACAGCTCCTCTCTCCCCAGGGGTAACAGCTCCTCTCTCCCCAGGGGTAGCATCTCCTCTCTCCCCAGGGGTATCAGCTCCTCTCTCCCCAGGGGTAGCAGCTCCTCTCTCCCCAGGGGTAACAGCTCCTCTCTCCCCAGGGGTAGCAGCTCCTCTCTCTCCAGGGGTAGCAGCTCCTCTCTCCCCAGGGGTAGCAGCTCCTTAGCCAATAGCCAGTTGGAGGGTCCGGGAAGGAATTTCAAAATTCTCTCTCTCTCTCTCTCTCTCTCTCTCTCTCTCTCTCTCTCTCTCTCTCTCTCTCTCTCTCTCTCTCTCTCTCTCTCTCTCTCTCTCTCTCTCTCACACACACGGTGCATTAATTAGAATCCCTATATCAGCTTTTAGTGATAGTCTACTGTGTGTTCTCCCCTCCTCTGTCTCTCTCCATCACTTTCTCTGTGTCGTCTATTGATGTCTTTCATCTTCTCTGGTATCTCTCTCCATTATATCCTATTCTTCTGTTGCTGTCTCTGTGTATTGTCTGGTGTCTCTTTCCATCATGTCCTATTATTCTGTTGCTGTCTCTGTGTCTTGTCTGGTGTCTCTCTCCATCATATCCTATTCTTCTGTTGCTGTCTCTGTGTCTTGTCTGGTGTGTCTCTCCATCATATCCTATTCTTCTGTTGCTGTATCTGTGTCTTGTCTGGTGTCTCTCTCCATCATATCCTATTCTTCTGTTGCTGTCTTTGTGTCTTGTCTGGTGTCTCTCTCCATCATATCCTATTCTTCTGTTGCTGTCTCTGTGTTTTGTCTGGTGTTTCTCTTTAGTTTTGCAATCCAAATTTGGAGCCATTGGAATTTTAACATGTTGTCCCATGTACATGGTGTAATTTACTGATGGTCCCTAACTAGCCCCATAGGGATATCCACAGTCAACCCAAATTTACCACAGGCATTACGATTGGGTCGCGTGCAGTTGCATTCTGAATTGCTTATTACTTGGTGTGGGCATGTGGGCAACCTTCATTTACGTTGTGATGCAGTCACAACCACAAGTCTCACTAAACTCAGTTTTGGACAAGACTGACTTTATGACCAAAGTTATCCAACATTTTTCAGCGGAATTTTGCCATGTTTATTCTGGTGATAACTGGACCACTGGCTGTCTCATGGAGTGTGTGAGGGTGAGTGTCATGGTCGGGATGGCCTGAACTCAGAGCCTGATAGAATACCAAGGAAAACCGTAGTAACTGCAGTAGAACATGGTGGAACAAAGCCAGATGGCAGTAACCTCACTTACTGCTGTTTCCTTGGTTTTTACTGGGATTTTGTAGTTACAGCAAATTTGACCCTCCATTTTCTCTGAAACTGAAGATAATTGAATCAGGACACTTTGTCACAAGATATAACAGATACTATGAAGCCTGATTTAGGTCTGAACTCATCTTTGACCAAATGTGTAGCAGCAGTTTGCAATTGTACGGCAGAATAGCTGTGCACATAATCCTAATACCTCTTCATGGACTACATTTGAACACTTAAACATTGTCTTCTTTTAGGGCGGGACATGGTATGGTATGGTCACATTGCCTAGTGGTTAGAACGTTGGGCCAGTAACTGAAAGGTTGCTGGTTCGAATACCTGAGCCGTCAATGTGAAAATCTGTTGATGTGCCCTTAAGCAAGGCACTTAACACTAACTTGCTTCATGGGTGCTGTACTACTATGCCTTACCCTGTAACACAACACATTTCACTGCACCTATCCGGTGTATCTGACAAAAAAAACATATATATTTTTTGCAATTCCAACAGTTAATTTAACAATGCTGGTTATAACTCTTGTTGACGTTGATCCAAGGACACCTTCACTTGCATTACCCTCTTACTGCAGAAAAATATTCTCATGAAATCATGTGACTTATAGTTAGAGAGAATGATTCCTGTAAACGCACAATGCTACAAGCAGGAAACAAGGTATGGACAAACCAGAAATGTGACATTTCTGTTTGATAGTA
The DNA here is from genome assembly GCF_964263955.1 of Coregonus lavaretus. Taxonomy (NCBI): domain Eukaryota; kingdom Metazoa; phylum Chordata; class Actinopteri; order Salmoniformes; family Salmonidae; genus Coregonus; species Coregonus lavaretus. The sequence continues at coordinate 84,520,282 of NC_139989.1, forward strand.
ACCCTGAATGATGAATGTGTGATCTATCTTGTCATCTTTTTGGCCAACCACATTGGAACATTCTAATCTATAAGGAAATGAAGTATGGAGTCATTGTTTTCAGGAAGGTGTCTCCATGGTGATAGGAGCGACAGGAGGCAGACTAAGGTCAAGGGAAGCCACCTGAACTACTGCCCTACAAAGGCAAAGAGCAGTCTACGCAAACAGTGAATCTGAGAAAAATGGCTTTCTCCATTGCTTTCTCTGTCTTCTGTTGTTGTCTATATTGTTGACCCTCTTCTGTTGCTGTCTCTCTTGTCTCCCCTCTTCTGGTGCTGTCTCTCTTGTCTCCCCCCTTCTGTTGCTGTCTGTCTTGTCTGCCCTCTTCTGTTGCTGTCTCTCTTGTCTCCCCCCTTCTGTTGCTGTCTCTCTTGTCTCCCCTCTTCTGTTGCTGTCTCTCTTGTCTCCCCCCTTCTGTTGCTGTCTGTCTTGTCTCCCCTCTTCTGTTGCTGTCTCTCTTGTCTCCCCTCTTCTGTTGCTGTCTCTCTTGTCTCCCCTCTTCTGTTGCTGTCTGTCTTGTCTGCCCTCTTCTGTTGCTGTCTCTCTTGTCTGCCCTCTTCTGTTGCTGTCTCTCTTGTCTCCCCTCTTCTGTTGCTGTCTGTCTTGTCTGCCCTCTTCTGTTGCTGTCTCTCTTGTCTGCCCTCTTCTGTTGCTGTCTCTCTTGTCTCCCCTCTTCTGTTGCTGTCTCTCTTGTCTCCCCCCTTCTGTTGCTGTCTGTCTTGTCTCCCCTCTTCTGTTGCTGTCTCTCTTGTCTCCCCTCTTCTGTTGCTGTCTCTCTTGTCTCCCCTCTTCTGTTGCTGTCTCTCTTGTCTCCCCTGTTCTGTTGCTGTCTCTCTTGTCTGCCCTCTTCTGTTGCTGTCTCTTGTCTCCCCTCTACTGTTGCTGTCTCTCTTGTCTGCCCTCTTATGTTGCTGTCTCTCTTGTCTAACCTCTTCTGTTGCTGTCTCTCTTGTCTGCCCTCTTCTGTTGCTGTCTCTCTTGTCTGCCCTCTTCTGTTGCTGTCTCTCTTGTCTGCCCTCTTCTGTTGCTGTCTCTCTTGTCTGCCCTCTTCTGTTCCTGTCTCTCTTTTCTGTCCTCTTCTGTTGTTGTCTCTCTTGTCTCCCTTTCTTCTGTTGTTGTCTCTCTTGTCTCCCCTCTTCTGTTGCTGTCTCTCTTGTCTGTCCTCTTCTGTTGCTGTCTCTCTTGTCTCCCATCTTCTGTTGCTGTCTCTCTTGTCTGCCCTCTTCTGTTGCTGTCTCTCTTGTCTCCCCTCTTCTGTTGCTGTCTCTCTTGTCTGCCCTCTTCTGTTGCTGTCTCTCTTGTCTCCCCTCTTCTGTTGCTGTCTCCTGTCTCCCCTCTTCTGTTGCTGTCTCTCTTGTCTGCCCTCTTCTGTTGCTGTCTCTCTTGTCTGCCCTCTTCTGCTCAACCAACCTTGGTTCTCTCTCCATCTGCCCTCTTCTGTCACTTTCTCTGTGTCTTGTCTGTTGCTGTCTGTGTCTTGTCTGTTGCTGTCTGTACATTGTTTTTTTACTGTCTGTGTCTTGTCTGTTGCTGTCTGTGTTTTGTCTGTTGCTGTCTGTAAATTGTATTTTGCTGTCTGTGTCTTGTCTGGTGTCTCTCTCCATCATATCATATTCTTCTGTTGCTGTCTCTGTGTCTTGTCTGGTGTCTCTCTCCATCATATCCTATTCTTCTGTTGTTGTCTCTGTGTCTTGTCTGGTGTCTCTCTCCATCATATCATATTATTCTGTTGCTGTCTCTGTGTCTGGTCTGATGTCTCTCTTTAGTTTTGCAATCCAAATTTGGAGCTATTGGAATTGTAACATGTTGTCCCATGTACATGGTGTAATTTACTGATGGTCCCTAACTAGCCCCATAGGGATATCCAAAGTCAACCCACATTTACCACAGGCATTACGATTGGGTCGCGTGCAGTTGCATTCTGAATTTATTATTACTTGGTGTAGTCATGTGGGCAACCTTTATTTACGTTGTGAACAGTCACAACCACAAGTCTCACTGAACTCAGTTTTGGACAAGACTGAATATATGACCAAAATTATCTAATATTTGTCCGCGGAATTGTGCCATGTTTATTCTGGTGATAACTGGATCACTGGCTGTCTCATGGAGTGTGTGAGGGTGAGTGTCATGGTCGGGATGGCCTGAACTCAGAGCCTGATAGAATACCAAGGAAAACCGTAGTAACTGCAGTAGAACATGGTGGAACAAAGCCAGATGGCAGTAACCTCACTTACTGCTGTTTCCTTGGTTTTTACTGGGATTTTGTAGTTGCATCAAATTTGACCATCCATTTTCTCTGCAACTGAAGATAATTGAACCAGGACACTTTGTCACAAGATATAACAGATACTATGAAGCCTGATTTAGGTCTGAACTCATCTTTGACCAAATGTGTAGCAGCAGTTTGCAATTGTACGGCAGAATAGCTGTGCACATAATCCTAATACCTCTTCATGGACTACATTTGAACACTTAAACATTGTCTTCTTTTAGGGCGGGACCTGGTATGGTGTGGTCACATTGCCTAGTGGTTAGAACGTTGGGCCAGTAACTGAAAGGTCGCTGGTTTGAATACCCGAGCCGTCAATGTGAAAATCTTTTGATGTGCCTTAAGCAAGGCACTTAACACTAATTTGCTTCATGGGTGCAGTACTACTATGGCTGACCCTGTAACACAACACATTTCACTGCACCTATCCGGTGTATCTGACAATAAAAACATATATATTTTTTGCAATTACAACAGTTAATTTAACAATGCTGGTTATAACTCTTGTTGACGTTGATCCAAGGACACCTTCACTTGCATTACCCTCTTACTGCAGAAAAATATTCTCATGAAATCATGTGACTTATAGTTAGAGAGAACGATTCCTGTAAACGCACACTGCTACAAGCAGGAAACAAGGTATGGACAAACCAGAAATGTGACATTTCTGTTTGATAGTAACCCTGAATGATGAATGTGTGATCTATCTTGTCATCTTTTTGGCCAACCACATTGGAACATTCTAATCTTTAAGGACATGAAGTATGGAGTCATTGTTTTCAGGAAGGTGTCTCCATGGCGATAGGAGGGACAGGATGCAGACTAAAGGGCAAGGGAAGCCACCTGAACTACTGCCCTACAAAGGCAAAGAGCAGTCTACGCAAATGTCCGTGCATATCAACCATAACCACTGATCTGACCTATGACCCCTAAAATGCTGATACTGAACTCTGCCTTTGTATGACCTTAAACAAGTATATGGGTAATGCAACGGCAAAGTGCAGCATCAAGAAATCTAAATATGTTGATCCAACTTTCTTGTTGTTTATCTGTTTGATGGAAACGGTTTGATAGTTGTTACTACCTTCCAACTGTATTTAATGGTGTTATGTAGGCGTGTTTTTCATGTTTTCAATGTTGTATTATAGTAGGCCTAAGGTTATTTCATCATGGAGAATGTTTATACTTAAGAAATATTTGACATTGTATGACTATCATTATAATGCTGTTTTACCATTATTTACTCTCTCTCTCTCACACACACACACAGACACACACACACACACACACACACACACATATTCCCCCCCCCCCCCCCCCCACTCACTGTGCAGTAATTAGAACAAAGAGCAGTCTACGCAAACAGTGAATCTGAGAAAAATGGCTTTCTCCATTGCTTTCTCTGTCTTCTGTTGTTGTCTATATTGTTGACCCTCTTCTGTTGCTGTCTCTCTTGTCTCCCCTCTTCTGTTGCTGTCTCTCTTGTCTGCCTTCTTCTGTTGCTGTCTCTTGTCTCCCCTCTTCTGTTGCTGTCTCTCTTGTCTCCCCTCTTCTGTTGCTGTCTCTTGTCTCCCCTCTTCTGTTGCTGTCTCTCTTGTCTGCCCTCTTCTGTTGCTGTCTCTCTTGTCTCCCCTCTTCTGTTGCTGTCCCTTGTCTCACCTCTTCTGTTGCTGTCTCTCTTGTCTCCCCTCTTCTGTTGCTGTCTCTCTTGTCTCCCCTCTTCTGTTGCTGTCTCTCTTGTCTGCCTTCTTCTGTTGCTGTCTCTCTTGTATGCCCTCTTCTGCTCAACCAACCTTGGTTCTCTCTCCATCTGCCCTCTTCTGTCACTTTCTTTATGTCTTGTCTGTTGCTGTCTGTGTCTTGTCTGTTGCTGTCTCAGGTTCCAGTTTGTTACTGTCTCCTGTGTCTATTTTCTTATGTTATGGCCTGTTTTGTCTCTCTGCAGTTAGAGGGTAATGCAAGTCAGGGTGTCCTTGGATGAATGTCAACAAGATTTATAACCAGCATTGTTAAAATAACTGTTGTAATAAATAAATACAATATTTTTAAATGTATTGTCACAGACACCGGATAGATGCAGTGAAATGTATTGTTTTACAGGGTCATAGTAGTACGGCGCCCCCTGGAGCAAATCAGGTGTAAGTGCCTTGCTTAAGGGCACAGACAGATTTTTACCTTGACGGCTCAGGTATTCGAACCAGCAACCTTTCAGTTACTGGCCCCACTAGGTAATCTTACCATACCAGTACACGCCCTAAAAGAAGACACTGTTCAAGTGTTCATATGTAGTCCATGAAGAGGTATTAGGATTATGTGCACAGCTATTCTGCCGTACAATTGCAAACTGCTGCTACACATTTGGTCAAAGATGAGTTCAGACCTAAATCAGGCTTCATAGTATCTGTTATATCTTGTGACAAAGTGTCCTGGTTCAATTATCTTCTGTTTCAGAGAAAATGGAGGGTCTAATTTGATGTAACTACAAAATCCCAGTAAAAACCAAGGAAACAGCAGTATGTGAGGTTACTGCCATCTGGCTTTGTTCCACCATGTTCTACTGCAGTTACTACGGTTTTCCTTGGTATTCTATCAGGCTCTGAGTTCAGGCCATCCCGACCATGACACTCACCCTCACACACTCCATGAGACAGCCAGTAATCCAGTTATCACCAGAATAAACACGGCCCAATTACGGGGAAACATTATGATTTAAGTCGCATTGAAATGAAAAAATACCCAGATAATGGTAAGAAAGATAGCAAACAAAATATTGAAACGCTGGCTAACATAAAGAAAAGGACAGCATTGATAGTAGTACAAAGTCACATAAGGATAAACATTCTCCGTGATTAAATAGTTCTTACCTTATGGATAAAAACAGCTTGAGGGTTGTTACAATACAACATTCAAAACATGAAAACACAACTACACAACACCATTAAAAACAACAAGAAAGCTGGATAAACACATTTAGATTTTTTAGATACTGCGCAGAGATTTAATGATGCTCCTAACGATGAACTTAGCCTTAAGATGCTTTTGGGAAACTGGATCCTGGATGAGACCATCTGCTAAATGACTAAAATGTCAAATGTAAGGTTTTAAATACAAATATCATATTACTGTCTTTTAAAAAAAACATTTTTTAAATATTGATTCAACAAATATTATATTTGTACAGTTCTTTATTTAAAATGTAGTTATGATACCTGGAGTTGAATTTAAGTCAGGACCAGGTAAATTCTACTGAAGTACCTCCACAATATCCCCACACGTCTTATTACCTGTTCTGTCTGTGTCCCGTATACTCCCTCTCCGGCGTTCCAGGTCACCAGTCTGCTCATTATTATGCACACCTGTCACCATCGTTACGCCCCCTGCGACCAATCAGACTCACCTGGACTCCATCACCTTCCTGATTACCTCCCCTATATCAGTCACTCCCTTTGTTTCCTTCCCCAGGCGTTATTGATTCTGTTTCAGTGCTTCATGTCTGTACGCTACTCCTGTTTCTTGTTTTGTTCTATGTCTTATTAAATTCACTTCCTGTACTTGCTTCCCAACTCCCAGCGTTCACGTTACAGTCCGGCTGTAGCAGGCTGCCTAGTAAATTAAATGTCTTTGGCCCCATTACACTAAAACATGGAGGCACAATGTTGTCCTCATCCATGTCATTTACAAGAACAAAATATTCAAACTATTCTGTATATGAGCTCCACTGATCAATACATTCATCAAACTGTCCAATGTTTCCAACAATTCCAGCCATTTATCATTTCTCAATAGGCTCCTGATTGTCACTCACTTCAGTATTGTCCTCAACCAAGGCAATATTCTCCTCAGTCACGTGATCTTCATTCACTTCACTCA
>NC_139989.1:84533962-84586462 GCF_964263955.1 Coregonus lavaretus
GTGTCCAGTGTGTGTTTGTGTGTCTAGTGTTTGTGTGTGTCCAGTGTGTGTGTGTCCAGTGTGTGTGTTTGTGTGTGTGTGTGTGTGTGTGTCCAGTGTGTGTGTGTGCGTCCAGCGTGTGTGTGTCTGTGTCATTGAGTGATACACATGCACACACACACACACACACACACATACACACACACACACTGGACACACACAATGGACACACACAATGGACACACACACACACTGGACACACACACACATTGGACACACACACACACTGGACACACACACACAAACACAGTCAGCATATAACATATAACTGTGTGTCCAGTGTGTGTTTGTTTGTGTGTGTGTGTGTCCAGTGTGTGTGTGTGTCCAGTGTGTTTGTGTGTGTGTGTCCAATGTGTGTGTGGCCAATGTGTGTGTGTCCAGTGTGTGTGTCGAGTGTGTGTGTGTGTCCAGTGTGTGTGTCCAGCGTGTGTGTGTGTGTCCAGTGTACGTGTCTGTGTGTGTGTGTGTGTGTGTGTAGTGTGTTTGTCCAGTGTGTGTGTGTCGAGTGTGTGTGTGTCCAGTGTGTCTGTGTGTGTGTCCAGTGTGTGTGCGTCCAGCGTACGTGTCTGTGTGTCTAGTGTGTGTGTGTGTGTCTAGTGTGTGTGTCCAGTGTGTGTGTGTCCAGTTTGTGTGTGTTTGTCCAGTGTGTGTGTGTGTATCCAGTGTGTGTGTGTGTGTGTGTGTGTGTCTAGTTTGTGTGTGTGTGTCCAGTGTGTGTGTTTGTGTGTGTGTGTGTGTCCAATGTGTGTGTGTCCAGTGTGTGTGTGTCCAGTGTGTGTGTCGAGTGTGTGTGTGTGTCCAGTGTGTGTGTGTGTCCAGTGTGTGTGTGTGTGTGTCCAGTGTGTGTGTGTGTCCAGTGTGTATGTGTGTCCAGTGTGTGTGTGTGTGTGTGTCCAACGTGTGTGTGTGCAGTGTACGTGTGCTAGATTAATTTGTATTTTAAGAATAATGACTAAAGGTGTGTGTGTGTGTATGTGTGTCCAGTGTGTGTGTGTGTCCAGTGTGTGTGTGTGTGTGTGTGTGTGTGTGTGACCAGTGTGTGTGTGTGTGCGTTTGCATGTGTCCAGTGTGTATGTGTCAAGTGTGTGTGTGTCCACACACTGGAACCACACACACACACATCAAAACATATACACACACACACACACACACACACACACACACACACACACACACACGGTCAGCATATAACTTAGTCCAAGTGGTGGTCAGAATGTTTGTCTTAACTAGCCTGATAACTCCAACATGTCTGATATGAACATTGACATAAACCCTCTACATACTTGAGTTTCTCCAGTCTGCAGTGTGGATCCTCCAGTCCAGCAGAGAGCAGTCTGACTCCTGAGTCTCCTGGGTGATTGTAGCTCAGATCCAGCTCTCTCAGGTGTGAGGGGTTTGACTTCAGAGCTGAGACCAGAGAAGCACAGCCTTCCTCTGTGACTAGACAGCCTGACAGCCTGCAAAGAGTCAAATCATATTAAAACCACACTGCTATTCTTTGGTGTTGAGTAATTGTCTTTCTGTGAGTAGATAACATGTTTCTAAACACTACTGAATGAATCCTAATGATGCCATGATTGAGAAAGATCATGAATGAATCATGCATAATAATGAGTGAGAAAGTTACAGAGGCTACAACAAAACATGCTAACCTCTCACCATTAACAATTATTAACATCAAATAAAAGGTGACATTCTATAATGAAACATTCAATCTGAAATCCAAAATGCTGGAGCATAGCACCAATGTAAAACTGTAAGCTTCACTGTCCAAACACATATGGTGTGGACTATGTGTGCCTGGTAAACACATGTGGATCTGGTGAACAGTTATCACTTGTTGACCAACTACAGGAATACTGACCTCAGAGTCTCCAGTTTACAGTGGGGATTCCCCAGTCCAGCAGAGAGCAGCTTCACTCCTGAATCCTTCAGGTCATTGTTACTCAGATCCAGCTCTCTCAGGTGTGAGGGGTTTGACTTCAGAGATGAGGCCAGAGAAGCACAGCCTTTCTCTGTGACTCCACAGCCTGACAGCCTGACATAGAGATCATCATGATTTCACAAACACACTGTTAATTTAACACCAGTAGTGTAGAAGGACAATGGCAGATGCATTTGGTTTATTCTCTTAAACAACATATAGATTCATCTTCCGTCTCCTAGAATTGTATGGTCATTTTGTTATACAAATGTGAACACCAATGCACTGATTCAGTTCGTTTTTCAATTTCATTTTATATATATTATAAACATATTATAATATATATTTTTCTCTAAACTGAATATTTCTTCCTGATGATTATTACTTAAATGTCATGTTATGTACTCACAGAGCAGCTCTGGAGGCTTTGACCACTGGCAGCAGCCTCAGAAGACCTTCCTCTGATCTGGAGTATTTCTTCAGGTCAAACATATCCAGCTCCTTTTCTGAAGTCAGCAACACAAAGACCAGAGCTGACCACTGTGCAGGTGACAGTTTGGCTTCTGAGAGACTTCCTGAGCTCAGGTAGCTTTGGATCTCCTTCACTAGAGAATGGTCATTCAGTTCATTCAGACAGTGGAACAGATTGATGCACCTCTCTGGAGAGGGATTCTCCCTGATCTTCTCCTTGATGTAGTTGACTGTTTCTTCATGGCTCTGTGAGCTGCTTCTTGTCTTTGTCAGTAGACCTTGTAAGTGCTTCTGATTGGACTCCAGTGAGAGGCCCAGAAGGAAGCGGAGGAACAGGTCCAGGTTTCCCGTCTCACTTTGTAAGGCTTTATCCACAGCACTCTTGTAGACAGTAACTTCAGTAACTTGCGGTTCGGCCATTAGATTGTCATTGTTGTTGATGAATGAGAGGAACACATATACAGCAGCCAGAAACTCCTGAATGCTCAGATGCACGAAGCAGTACACCTTGTCCTGGTACAGCACACATTCCTCTTTAAAGAGCTGTGTGCACAATCCTGAGTACACTGAAGCTTCATTGACATCAATGCCAGCCTTGCTAAGGTCTTCTTCATAGAAAATCAGATTGCCATTCACAAGCTGTTGAAAAGCCAGTTTTCCCAGTGACAGAATGCTCTCTTTATTCCAGTGTGGACCTGTCTCTTCTTTCCCAAGATACTTTTCATTATTTTGTTTGGTATGAAACACCACAAGGTGTATGAACATCTCAGTCAGAGTCTTGGGCATCTCTTCTGTCTTGTCTGTACTCAACATGTGTTCAAGGACTATTGCAGAAATCCAACAGAAGACTGGAATGTGGCACATGATGTGGAGGCTCCTTGATGTCTTTATGTGTGAGATGATTCTGCTGGCCAGGTCCTCATCACCGAATCTCTTCCTGAAGTACTCCTCCTTCTGTGGGTCATTGAACCCTCGTACCTCTGTCACCTGGTCAACACACCCTGAAGGGATCATATTGGCTGCTGCAGGTCGGGTAGTTATCCAGAGGAGAGCAGAGGGAAGCAGATTTCCCTTGATGAGATTTGTCAGCAGAACATCCACTGAGGTTGACTCTGTGACGTCACAACAGATCTTGTTCTTCTGGAAGTCTAGGGTCAGTCGGCACTCATCCAGACCATCAAAGATGAACAGAACTTTGTACTTGTCATAGTTGGAGATTGTTGATTCTTTGGTTTCCATTGAGAAGTGATTGAGAAGTTCAATCAAAGTGTGTTTTTCCTTTTTCATCAAATTCAGCTCCCGAAAAGGGAATGAAAATACAAATTGGACATCCTGATTTGCTTTTCCTTCAGCCCAGTCCAGAATGAACTTCTGCACAGAGACTGTTTTTCCAATGCCAGCGACTCCCTTTGTCAGCACAGTTCTGATAAGTTTGTCTTGTCCAGTTAAGGGTTTGAAGATGTCGTTACATTTGACTGCAGTCTCTGGTCTTGCTTTTTTCCTGGTTGTTGTCTCAATCTGTCTCAGCTCATGTTCATTATTGACCTCTCCTGTTCCACCCTCTGTGATGTAGAGCTCTGTGTAGATCTTATTGAGAAGTGTTGGGTTTCCTTGTTTAGCGATCCCCTCAAATACACACTGAAACTTCTTCTTTAGATTAGATTTCAGTTCACGTTGAAGAATCACAGCACGCTCATCTGAATCTAGAAATAACACAGAGGATATTAATATTACGTCTGTTTTATTGCCTACAGTATTCTAGGACTGTTATAACATTTTAAATTATAATACTTTATTCTCTTAACTGACTGTATAAATGTTTTCATAATGCATTACAGACTGGTGTGACTGATTATAGTATTATTGGTTCACTCTCTCTCTCTCTCTCTCTCTCTCTCTCTCTCTCTCTCTCTCTCTCTCTCTCTCTCTCTCTCTCTCTCTCTCTTTCTCTCTCTCTCAACACAACACAACACAACACATCCCTGCTGCTACTTGATGAGGTCACTAGGTGTTGTGTTAAGGCTGCTACAATATCATTGAGTTACACAGCTACTTTAGCTGTACTTTAGCTACAGCTTTTAAATGTTCTAAAACAGCATTCAACATGAGGCAGACAGCTCTTACTTTTCTCCAGTGTGTCAGCAAGCTCCTTCTGGTTCATTTTCCTCAGGACGTGCAGTGTGATCTTCAGAGCCCCCTCTCTGGCACTGCTCTCCTGCTTCTCATCTTCAGCGTCCACCACTTCCTTATCCTGCTTCTGACTCTCAAAGCCTTCTGGGAGTTCTGGACTAAGAATCCTCTTGAACACCCTGCTGCCCCCAGTCCGCCTGGCCTTGCTGCTATTCCAGTTTCAACTGTTCTGCCTGCGGCTACGAAACCCCTACCTGTCCCAGACCTGCTGTTTTCAACTCTAAATGATCGGCTATGAAAAGCCAACTGAGAGACCTGAGCCCTAGGACCATACGTCGGGACTACCGGCCGTGGTGACTCCTTGCTATCCCCAGTCCGCCTGGCCTTGCTGCTATTCCAGTTTAAACTGTTCTGCCTGCGGTTATGGAACCCCTACCTGTCCCAGACCTGCTGTTTTAAACTCTAATGATCGGCTATGAAAAGCCAACTGAGATTTATTCCTGATTATTATTTGACCATGCTTGTCACTTATGAACATTTTTGAACATCTTGGCATGGTTCTGTTATAATCTCCACCCGGCACAGCCAGAAGAGGACTGGCCACCCCTCATAGCCTGGTTCCTCTCTAGGTTTCTTCCTAGGTTTTGCCTTTCTAGGGAGTTTTTCCTAGCCACCGTGCTTCTACACCTGCATTACTAGCTGTTTGGGGTTTTAGGCTGGGTTTCTGTACAGCACTTCGAGATATTAGCTGATGTAAGAAGGGCTATATAAAATAAAATTGATTGATTGATTGATTGAACATCTTCAGCTCGTTCTTCACAAATGTCATAATATTCTCTTCAAGCAACTGAAATAAATCAAGTAAATAAGTTATGCAAGAGACTAAATGCTTTCTCATTAACACATCAATGAATGATTGACAGATCAACTTTACTTGAGGTAAACAAAAACAAATGTACATAACAGGACCACATACAATGAATATGGAGGCCAGGTCTGTTTGATGACTCTGGGAAGACTGACCACTGAGAATCTCTGACTCTGATCTCTCCTGTTGGTTTCTGTGGACAAAACATGAAATTACATCTCCTCATCCAGGGAGTGCACACACACACACACACACACACACACACACACACACACACACACACACACACACACACACACACACACACACACACACACACACACACACACACACACACACACACACACACACACAGGGAGGGAATGTTGTGTTTGTTTAATATTGTTTCAGGACTATGAAAATGGAAAAAAGGATTAGCCTATGGATTATGAAAACAACAAAAATAAATGGTAAAATGGGAGAGGAGAAATGACTAGAGACAGTGTTGTTTAACTCACTGACCATGACCCATGAGTTATTCTTACCTTAGTTCACTAGAAAAGTATCCCTCTCTAAACTCTATAGGATGATTCATAGACCAGTCACTCTTCATGGACACACAGCTGGGTACAGGGGAGGCTGGTCTCTCCTGCTTGATTGGGCTTCAACACAACAGAGACAAACATTACGTCTCTCATCTACTCTGAGCTCAGATGGGGAAACAAGAGTTTCATTCCAAAACGCTATATATCAATTTTCAGAAATGTTCTTAAATTAGCTTCTATTATTTAAAGACATTATGAAACAGATTGGTGTGTTTTTTCACTATCTAATCATGGCATGGGATTGTTCAATGAAAGACATGAATTTGTTTAAAATCTATCACTTGATGGTTTCATTTCAGAGACAAATATAGTTTTTTTTTTTTGTAAAATGATATATATCTGCCTCCCTCTCAGAGAAATAAGTAGTACTGCTAGGTTTTACACAGTCAAATGTGACCGACCGGCTCGATTTTATGTAGGAAAGTTTGAAATTGTGTTTTTTTAAATTGGATAAAAGTAGAGACTCAGCTAGAAAAAGGTATATCATACACTACAGTTGAGGAACAATGGGAAAGTAATTCTGCTTTGAAAGATGATAAACTTGTAACCTCAATTTTGAGAAAATGGTCTTTGAATGTTTTGGTACACCTACTGGAGAGCTCTTCTTTATCTACAGTGGTGTTACTTTGGCAGATAATGTCACCCATCTAAATATATATATATATATATATATATATATATAGTTAACTAAATGTATGGTGTTTTTGGTTTATGTCAGTTTCATTGTTTGTTATGCTATAAATTGTTATGTTATGGTTGTAAGTGGTAAAATGAACTAGAAAATGTCATATTTTGCAATTCTGAGTAATTACTACTTTAGTAAGGATATACTTTATTCAGTACTACTGCAGTTACTAAATAATTCCAATAGATGGCAGCATAAGACCATGAATGACATTTCAGAAGATCAGTTTAGTTTCTTCCTGGATACACCAACACTCCCCCTCACAGGAAAACTCCTGCACATGCTTTTTACTGTCCCTTTCCACACTGCTAATGCAAGAGTAACGACTGAAAAAGCATTTCACAGATTACTGTGAAATAATATAATGATTCATGTTTATTATTACCTGTTTTTATACTCATGTTTTGAAATGATACTTAATTACTATAATGATTATCAATAAGCCTGAACATTAATTTAGTCACCTCTGGTCGAGAAAAATGTATTTTCCTAGTACATTCATTGTCAGAATCATCAACCAGCAGCGAGCACTCTGCCTTCTAGCACAAGCGAGGGGCATGTTGAGGTACATTTGCTAACCGGGAGGGTTGCATGATGTAATTTATTGGTGGGCTGGAAGACGCACTCTTGTCTTATCTATTCCGAGGTTGTTTAATCGCAATATTAGATATATAAAAATGCATGTATACTAGGGTTGAGGTTGGAGCATCTGACTAGTGATTATTTACCCGGGGTTCAACACCTGCTATAGTCACTATTTAATTGCTCTTCCAAAAGCATCACAGGCCTAATACGAGATATATAGCTAACTAAAGTAATGAGTGACCATTTTAGAAAATCATGGGACATATAGTATTTGGTTGCATGCTATTTTATGTCAATCATATTGCTGCTTGTAGCCTATAACTGATGCTTCGTGGTCTTATGCTGCCATCTATTGGAAATATTTATCAATTAAAAGTTATTAAGTCACGTACAGACATTGGTGAGGCAGCTGAGAAATAAAGTGTATTAGATCAGTCTCAAACCTGCCCCACGCCAATTGCTGGACTTTCACACAGAGGTTACTAGGTCACCCAATTCAAAACACATTTGAAAAATGTTCTGTCTTGCAATTATACATACAATAAAATAACAACAAAATAATCAAAACGCTATTTAATACTATAATTGTATTTACTAAGATCATATTATTACTAAAATAGTTTCTAAAAGTGTTCTAGGCTACCCTACTCTAGAATTAGGGGTTACGGCTAAAATAGGTTATAAGTAGGGTAAGAGTTTCTGTATAGCACTTTGTGACATCTGCTGGTGTAAAAAGGGCTTTATAAATACATTTGATTGATTGTTAGGTTTAGGGTTTATGTGGCAAAAACAGTATGGGTTTATGGCACTCTTGCTCCTCCTTGTGGCCGAATGTGGGTACTACATAACTCACTCATGACACTTGCTAGGCTCATAATCTGAGGTAGCAACTGCGTCAGATCTACAAATCCATTAGCTAGACCACCCGATTAGACAACAATCACCCCATTATACCCATTTGGTTTGCAACTCAGTGAACCTGCGCAGCATTCGCTCAATTTGATGCCTACTAACCAAGATTTCGATGCATATCAAATTACCCAGCAGCCATTTAGAAACAACAAGTCCTCAAAAAAAAAGTTATTTCTTAATAAAAAAATGTCTTCTGGCTGTTTAAAATCGGCCACATCTTGAAAAGGAGGACAGGGACATGCGTTTTGTTTAGATTGTACACTTTTTTCTTAAAACAAATATGGTTAACCATGACCAGAAAATGTTTAATGTTTGATGGCTATCCGCCAGCCATTCACTCATAAGCTGTGTCTCACCTCACTATTGGTGACCACAACATCTACTCAGGTGAACAGTGTGCGCGCTCACTAAGTAGCCGTAACCTTGTTAATAATAAGTTACCTGAGGTAAACCTACAGGGTTAACGCTCACCAAGTAGCCCTAACCTTGTTAATAATAAGTTACCTGAGGTAAACCTACAGGGTTAACGCAGGCAGATCTCATTGATAACAATAGTGAAGCTGGCATTGTGACGCAGAACAATGGACTGGGAATAGAACGTTCTGAAGGCGAGTCGGTTTCACGGAGCTCAATAGAACTAATAGGAGCTTGTAGGGTGAAAAATGCCCTAAAATGCCTGCTGTTTCGCGATTACTTTATAACTAGAGACAGAAGGTAATAATATTAAACTGGGCTCCATGGCGGATGCAATTAACTCATTTTTATCAGAAAAAAAGCCATGTTAAAAATGATGTGTGTCCTGCCTACTTGAGGCGCCCCGAAAATAATATTCAAAAGTTTGGTCCTTGGACACAGAGGGGTTAAACACTAAAGTTACCGTCCATCTAGTGAAGAGAGGAGAACCGGACAGAGGGAGGGTAGGAAGCCAGCATCCGTCAATGAGAGAGGGAGAAGCCCTCCACTGTATTTAACAGGTGGAAGAAACAACCCGGGAGCTCCATTGGTCCACAAGAAATGCAGGCAGCCGGTGATGATGTAGTGGTAGCTAGGATAACTAGGATGCTGCTGGTAGAGTAGCTAGCTTAGCTAGCTGTACCGACTAGCTTGGCTAGCTAGCAGGTCGTTCGTCTGTCCCTCGAGGATGATGACGAATCCGGTGCACCACACAAGATGAAACAAGGATAGCGAGTGAAAAGGATCTGGCTACACTCATACTGTCACTGACCATTACGCAAAAAGCAAATTGAAAAATAAATTTCGGTGTCTCAACACTGTAACAAACTCCGTCGTTATTCCCCAACATCACCTCAGTCCACTCAGCGCGTAACTGGACAATATGCTTGGCGCCAAACCGTACTTGGACGCGGGCAGTTCCAGAACGCGGACATGAGCAGTGCAACACAATACATTTACATTTTAATCACTTAGCAGACGCTCTTATCCAGAGTGACTTACAGTTAGTGAGTGCATACATAACCCAGTCTTTACAGTGGCTTACATTAGTAATATTCATTTATTTATTTTTATATGTAAAACAAACATTCAAAGTTTTTTTATAACAACATTTTGAGATCTGGGCCCATATCCACAAAGTATCTCAGAGTAGAACATTGGTCGTATAAGTGCTGAGAAGAAAGAAATTTTACACTTATGGGTATAAATTAAAGCTATGCATGAAGCCTCTAGTCCCACCTAGTCGGTAGATATTTAGGACACCTCATGAGCTGTCCTAACCAGTTAAGAGTTAACAGCAGGTGTCTTGATAATACTATATAATAATGCAGTGAGTCAGTGGTTCCTGCGCCACATGTAATTGCTTTGGAGTAGTTAAAATAATGTTTCTATATTTCTATATGATCAATCCATAAATAATATAGACCTACATGCAACAGTTTCTCTTCAGCTTTTGACAATGATTTCTGTATAATAATTATGTATAATAAATGTTGGTGATTCAATAGCCTAGTTAATCATTACATGTCTTTTAACACACTATCTATGTTTTGCTCAGTCTGGCAGTTACCCAGAACTATCAGAGGCTCTCTCTTGTGGCTGCTGCTGATGACAACTGCATGTATGTTATCATAATAATGAGGTCTGCATAACATTTTGTCTTCATTTTGGCAGATTAACTCATGCTTATTTCTGAATATTAACTCAGGTTTTCGCCCAGCGGCAAATGAGTTGGAGCTGTGGCAGGCGTTGGACCTGTGGCCGAAAAGTGTCCAGTTTGAATCCCGAGCCGGGCGCTGGAAAGAACGGACGGAATTGATCTGACCCCTGGAGGGCTGCTGGGTCCACGTCCTCAAAACAATCACCTTTCGTTGGGCCCTTGAGCAAGGCCCTTAACCCCACAACATGCTCTCCATCCAGGGGCGCTGCACTGCAGCTTGAACCTGTGCTGGTCTCAACTGTATGTGTGAGGTCTGCTGTTTGGGGGGGTTATGAACGGAGCAGAAAATACATTTTTGTTGTTTGCTGGAACTAATGGACAAAGTTGTACTGTATTGTAA
Source organism: Coregonus lavaretus (assembly GCF_964263955.1). Taxonomy (NCBI): domain Eukaryota; kingdom Metazoa; phylum Chordata; class Actinopteri; order Salmoniformes; family Salmonidae; genus Coregonus; species Coregonus lavaretus. The sequence goes on from NC_139989.1 coordinate 84,544,674, forward strand.
TGTATTGTATTGTAAAGAAGTCAGCCAGAGTTGGGCCATCGTTCGAACAAAGAGATGCCTCCCTGGCCACCAGTGTGTTTGAATATAACGAAGATAAATTCTACCCCCCATACAATACTTTCATACACAGTAATTACTTTTTTTATATATAATAATAATAATAATTAATTATACACATTAGATTTTGGATAGATAGTACTCAGACATCTATAGTGTTTACAGTAATGACTATTACCGATCATGATCTTTTTAAATCCCACCCCTCTGCTACTCTCAGCCCCGCCCACCTATCTCCGTAGAACATCCTCTTTTGATTTCCACCTGCCATATTTTTTTCAGCTGCGCTGTGATTTCTTACATGCATTTTTAACCTTTCTAGTCGCATAGTATCCACAGACTGTAAGTTAAAGATCAATATTTTTCATAAGAGTATTGTTCTATTGTTGATTGACTGACTATGGCTTTCCAAACCCCCAGCACTGCTATTTCTAAGGATAATTTTTAATGAATATTGGGATTTTTCAACCATTCCTATTTTCCTATAAATTATATTCTTAGCTAAAAATATTCCTATTTAATAGTAGTAGCCATAATTCATAAATGACACCATGCAGGGTTCTATATGGAACCATTTTGGTTCAGGGAAGAAGAACCTCTAGAGTTCTGATTAAAGAACCCTATAAAATGTTTCTATATAGAACTTTTAGTGGTTCCATATATTAAGCAAGCGATAGAACCCTTTTTGGTTAAAACAAGAGTGAAGAGTGTGTTGATTTGATGGTAGTATTGTCAAAATTCCACTTGTAACAACGATCAGAATTAGTAAAAACAATAAGGTTCTGCATGACAACATATTAGACAATAACTAAGAGTAGGATAAATGATTGTGTCATGCAAAACCTCTATAGATGTGTGTGTGTATGATGGTAAAGATGTGTCTGTGTGTGTGTGTGTGTGTGTGTGTGTGTGTGTGTGTGTGTGTGTGTGTGCTGGTGAGACAACCACATATCACAGTCTAATATACAGGATACAAACATTTCATTCCAGCTATATAGCGTTTTGCTTAACAAAATTAATACGCAAAAATCTATTAATTAAAATCTTAGAACAACAATATTTTACACGCACATGAAGGTACCCATAAGCAATCATTTCTGATGTAAAATAACAAACGTGAAAAAATTGTGGATATAAAGCTTTAGAAATAAACTCCTTATAAATTCTTAAACAACATTGTCATCTCACCTCTTAGCTTTGGTGTCATGTCCCCCAGAGAGACTCATTTTAGAGGCAGGGACCCCCTCCTCTCTCTCCCCAGAGAGACTCATTTTAGAGGCAGGGCCCCCCTCCTCTCTCTCCCCAGAGAGACTCATTTTAGAGCACTGACCCCTAAACAGAGATCCAACAGTTTGGTTGTGGTTAACACAGTGACAACTAATTATTGAAGGTCAATTGTTCTATTTTATTCATTATCTCTTAGAAATAAAACATTTACTAACAGACACGTCCAAACAGTCAGGTGATTTAATGCAATCACATCAACACATAGTTTAGTGAGCAGGTAGCTTAGTGGGTAAGAGCGTTGTGCCATTAACCGAAAGGTCGCTGGTTCTAATCCCCGAGCCGACTAGGTGAAAAATATGTCGATGTGCCCTTAAGCAAGGCACTTAACCCTAATTGCTCATGTAAGTCGCTCTGGATAAGAGCGTCTGCTAAATGACTTAAATGTCATGACTGATATTGTTAACCTTTTCTCCATGTAGTGGAACTAATAATAATAATAATAATAATGGGGGATTGATGGAAGTTACAATCTATCTGAAATATTAAAGCTGATCTAAAACTAAAATAAAATAAAAATGATAATAATGTCTCACTTTATCTTGTAATAATTCCAATCATTCTAGTGTGTTGCTTTGTTCAACAGGTCTGCTATTATTATGATATTATTGAATTTAATTCATAATATCAATGTTAAGAAAAGTACGTTCAGGTTTCATACCAAATTACACAGGAAGCAGGAGCTCATTGTAATTTTGAAAACAACAAATGTTCTGATATTCTGAAAGATGATTTCGAACTATGATACATTAAAATTTTTACAAATTGTAAAATAACCACGATATACGAATCCTATAATACGAGATATGAACAATATGTTTTTGAATTTGACTTGCCTACGCCCAGTTAGCGCCATTTTGTATGATTGAACTGTCACGTACCTGTCCCAGGTGAAATGGACTGTTAGATCTGAGTGTTTTACTGTCATTCTCTATACTATAATAACACCATATATTTAATTTCCCTACACACTTTACAATAATCCCTTGGAAGAGTCTTACCTTGTAGCCTGTATTCACAACCAGAACATGTCAAGTCATCGAGATATTTTCCGTTCTGCTGAGAGAGCACCTTCCTGATGACAAGTGGCTCTGTATCTGTGTTCTAGGTACAGTTGATCTTTGGATGCAATAATATCTGGTCAAAGTCTAGTGGCACAACACCATAGTATAGCATAAACATAACAGTAGTTTAACCTTTGGCCAGTAAAGGCCATGGCATACTATAAAATGTAGAATCATTATGAGGGATCCAGTTTCAACATATCTCTAACTTTGAAGTATACAGTGGGGTCTCAAATTATTGACTCCCTTGATAAAGATGAGCAAAAATGACTGTTTAAAATAAATCATTCAAATACTGAGCTATATTGTAAGCCAAAAAAAATAGGAAATTAAATGATTTTATACAAATACAATTGCTCAGAGAAAGAGATTTTGTTTAACAAGTAATACTTTTTTTCTCAAAAAGGTAGGGGTCTAAATTGGCTCTCCCTTTAAATACCTCCCTTGCGAGGATAACGGCACTGAGCCTTTTTCTAAAGTGTTTTCTGAGTTGGAGTGATATTAGACCATTCCTCCATACATAATCCTTCCAAATGACCAACTACAGGAAGGTAAAGGTACAACTAAACACACAATAAAGAAACATCTCCCTAATTTAGAGGAGGCTTGAATCTTAGTCATTTACCCACCGGCCTCTTACTACTAACTATCCCGATTTATACATTCTACCAACATCATACATAAATAATCCCTGGTAGGATCCTTACTACTATCCCAATGTATACATTCTACCAACATCTTATATGAATAATCCCTGGTAGGATCCTTACTACTATCCCAATGTATACATTCTACCAACATCATACATAAATAATCCCTGGTAGGATCCTTACTACTATCCCAATGTATACATTCTACCAACATCATACATAAATAATCCCTGGTATGATCCTTACCTTGCAGCCTGAATTCAAAACCAGAACATGTCAAGTCATTGAGATGTTCCTTTGTGCTGAGAAAGAAACATTGGGAAGAGTTTATTCACCTCCCCAATGTCAAGTGACTTTGTGTAATTTTTGTTACTGATTAATTTAACATCTGCTAAAGTCTAGTGACATTGACCCCATGTCAGAATAATCAGAAAACCAGTTGAACCTGTTTAGGAGAAAAGCCATGGGTTTCCAACATGGCTGTGTAGCTACTGCTAGAGGTCTCATGGATGGAATGGCATTTATATTTTTAATCATTTCATAAATAATAAACGGTTTGTTATATTTCAGTATTCTGTCATGTATATAAAGTGTAATATTGGGATGTAAACTCAACATGTAATACATTTCAACTCTATATCTGACATGGTCCAGGTGTCTTCTTTTTATTAAACCCATAACCATGTGTGAGAGGTGTGTACTTTTGTTTCAAAGTAGATTTGTTTAAGAATACCAAGAAACACTGTGTGACCCTGATTTAGACCACTGCAGGACAAGGTTAATCATTAAAAACAATAAGGTATGAACAACTTGCAGTGTCCAGGACCAGTGATTCAAGTCTGAGGTTCCATCCCAAATGGTACCCTATTCCCTCCATAGTGCACTACTTTAGACCAGGACCAATAGGGCTGTAGTAGTGCACTATATAGGGTGCCATTTGAGGAGGCAGACTGAGTGTTATCCAGTCTTCTCTCTCTCTCTCTCTCTCTCTCTCTCTCTCTCTCTCTCTCTCTCTCTCTCTCCCTCTCTCTCTCTCTCTCTCTCTCTCTCTCTCTCTCTCTCTCTCTCTCTCTCTCTCTCTCTCTCTCCATCCCTCCCTCCCTCCCTTCCAGGCTGTTAGGTTAATGGACTATGGAAACCTTCTGAGAATCTGCCATACAGAGAGAACTACAAATTAACATGACTAAACTATTTTAGTAGAAGGAAATTGCATTAAACCGTGTTAAAAAACATTTCCATGTATGTTGTTCTCTCTCTCTCTCTGTTTGCAGGACTAGAAATGGGGTTTAAATCAGGTCAATACAGCCAGAGAATGAATTATATATCCTCAAACCGTAGACTCATGTCCTTCCATTTGCTGGCTCAAACCTAACCCTAACCCTAACCCAACCCTGTTCCTAACCCTAACCCTAACCCTAACACTATCCCTATCCCTATCCCTAACCCTAACCCAACCCTGTCCCTAACCCTAACCCTAACCCTAACCCTAACCCAACCCTATCCCTATCCCTAAACCTATCCCTAACCTCAAGCAGCAGCACTGCGGAAAGGACTTATGCCAAGTTGTTTGGATGAATTGTGATCTGTATGATTTTTAACAAGCAACCACTCTACTACAAAGTTAATATTCAATGTGATAAAAAACAACTTGTTCCTTACTTTTTATTTTGTTTTTAGAAACCACTTTTCAGACCTTGTTTTTCCATTACCACATTTAAATGTACCCCTTAATTTCTGTTGAAATATTTAGTGTTTGTGTGTGTATCTTGTTGCCACGTTTCCAGCAGAAGGGATCCAGGTGGGTATCTGAAGTTCAATTGATCCTGATTGTTTACAGGTTTGATGTCAGGAACAACTAGTGAAGATATCAACACACAAGAACTTTCATTGGTTCTATGGTTGGTTCAACTAGATATGTATTCTGTACCTCATTATAGATCCATCTGTGGTCGGTTCAGCTAGATATGTATTCTGTACCTCATTATAGATCCATCTGTGGTTGGTTCAGCTAGATATGTATTATGTATCTCTATATAGACCCATCTGTGGTTGGTTCAGCTAGATATGTATTCTGTACCTCATTATAGATCCATCCATGGTTGGTTCAGCTAGATATGTATTCTGTACCTCATTATAAATCCATCTGTGGTTGGTTCTGCTAGATATGTATGCTGTACCTCATTATAGATCCATATGTGGTTGGTTCAACTATATATGTATTCTGTACCTCATTATAGATCCATCTGTGGTTGGTTCAGCTAGATATGTATTCTGTACCTCATTATAGATCCATCTGTGGTTGGTTCAGCTAGATATGTATTCTGTACCTCATTATAGATCCATCTGTGGTTGGTTCAGCTAGATATGTATTCTGTACCTCATTATATATCCATCTGTGGTTGGTTCAGCTAGATATGTATTCTGTACCTCATTATAGATCCATCTGTTGTGGGTTAAGCTAGATATGTATTCTGTATCTCTATATAGACTCTTCTGTGGTTGGTTCAACTAGATATGTATTCTGTACCTCATTATATATGGCTCCTGAGTGGCGCAGTGGTCTAAGGCACTGCATCGCAGTGCTAACTGTGTCACTAGAGATCCTGGTTCGAATCCAGGCTCTGTCGCAGCCGGCCGCGACCGGGAGACTCATGGGCGGCGCACAATTGGCTGCACAACAGTGTCGTCCAGGGTAGGGGAGGGAATGGCCGGCAGGGATGTAGCTCAGTTGATAGAGCATGGCGTTTGCAACGCCAGGGTTGTCGGTTCGATTCCCACGGGGGGCCAGTATAAAAAAATATATATATTCACTAACTGTAAGTCGCTCTGGATAAGAGCGTCTGCTAAATGACTTAAATGTAAAATTATAGATCCATCTGTGGTTGGTTCAACTAGATATGTATTCTGTATCTCATTATAGATCCATCTGTGGTTGGTTCAGCTAGATATGTATTCTGTACCTCATTATAGATCCATCTGTCAGCATTGTAAACAATGTCAAGTCTAGAGTGGAATGTCACACACACGGTTTGTGATACCACAACTGTCTGACAACAGTTCCTCTGCATTACAACCCCACCCTGTGGTTAACATCAGTATTGCAGCAGTGTCAATCTGGCCAGTTTGGAGTGGATGAATGAAATAATCTTTCAAGGGTTTTTATTTATCTAAACATTATTTTTGTTTTTTTTGCCGCAAAATTGTCTTTGTAGAGAAAGGGCACACGTACAAGACACACGTAACTAGTATTGTTAAAATCATTTAATAACACAACACTAACAACCAGGCTATACAGTAGAAGAATGGCAGAGACAAAGCAGCATTTTCATTTCAGAATCCTAGTAGCCAATACAGTAGTTGCTATTTGGTGTATCACAAAGATTTAAAACATTTACATTTACATTACATTTACGTCATTTAGCAGACGCTCTTATCCAGAGCGACTTACAAATTGGTGCATTCACCTTATAGCCAGTGGGATAACCACTTTACAATATGTTTTTTTTTTTTTTTACAGTAATGCTCATTCGTTCATTAACACAATTATAATTAGTTGGATCCTAAACATATCCCCATTTTCCTTCATCAAGAAAACTGTTGTTGTTTATGAATTAACTTTGTCTGAAGGAGATGACTAGCCTGATGGCCAGTCTGTTCTTGCTTTCTTGACAACTCTTTATGGAATTGTCATGTTTGACTTGACAATGACAAGCTAGGAGTTGACACTACTCTATAGTAAAGCAAAATAAACATTTAAAAGGTTTTTTAAATATTGGCTTTTTTCCTAAACGTTGATATCACAGCTTTATCTCTTTGGCACAGAGGATAAATTATGAAAACAACAAGCGCTCTAACAATGAACTGAGCTCAACAAAGCAACTCAACCCCACTATGTACTAAAGGTGCTCTAACAATGAACTGAGCTCAACAAAACAACTCAACCCCACTATGTACTAAAGGTGCTTTAACAATGAACTGAGCTCAACAAAACAACTCAACCCCACTATGTACTAAAGGTGCTTTAACAATGAACTGAGCTCAACAAAACAACTCAACCCCACTATGTACTAAAGGTGCTTTAACAATGAACTGAGCTCAACAAAGCAACTCAACCCCACTATGTACTAAAGGTGCTTTAACAATGAACTGAGCTCAACAAAGCAACTCAACCCCACTATGTACTAAAGGTGCTGTAACAATGAACTGAGCTCAACAAAGCAACTCAACCCCACTATGTACTAGAGGTGCTTTAACAATGAACTGAGGTCAACAAAGCAACTCAACCCCACTATGTACTAAAGAATCAACTCTCCATCTAAGTGGTCGACTACTCTCTTCCATCCTGAAGTAGGAGATACCAGAGAAACTGGTCATAACAGTGTTGTGAATATTTAGTCCACTCAGTGTATAACCTGTAGCTACACTGTGCAGTTAGCACCTTAACAGACGGCCCCTGTCTTTATCAGCATCATAAAAGATGACAGTATTTCAACCACATCAAATATGCATCCAAGCCAAAAGACTAATGACACAGGAGTGGTATCTGATTCTACACTATAGGAGCCTTTTCAAGTGGTTATGAGAGGTCATATTATTTCATAGGAGTCTGCCATAAAACAAAAGGGAATGACATGTGACTGGAGGAGATCGCCTGCCCAACATCCTCTATTCTGACCAACAGAGACAAATCCAGTCCCTTTGAACTACCTAGATCTGTCCAGCAGGGTTGCCCACTCAGTCCTCTGCTCTTCGCTGTCTCCCTTGAACCCCTGGCCATACAAATAAGGGATCATCCTAATATCCAAGGTCTTAAAGTAGGAAACATAGAAAGCATCATTTCGTTATATGCAGACGATGTGCTTTTATACCTCTCAGACCCAGTAGCCTCTGTCTCTAACCTACTAGACTTCATCAATTCATTTGGCAAACTATCTGGAAATTCAATACATTGGGGAAAAAGTGACCCCATGTGTATCTCAGATAATTTTACAAGTGAGCTAGAGAGGATACCATTTAAAGTGGTGCATGATCACTTAACTTACCTGGGACTAAACATACGTAGAAACCCAAAGCTCATCTGTAAATAGTATTTTTCTCCAACTACACAGAGGCCTCTACTGGTCATCTCAAGGAGACCTGGGGTAAAGAGTATTTTTCTCCAACTACACAGAGGCTTCTACTGGTCATCTCAAGGAGACCTGGGGTAAAGAGTATTTTTCTCCAACTAACAGAGACCTCTACTGGTCATCTCAAGGAGACCTTGGGGTAAAGATTATTTTTCTCCAACTACACAGAGGCCTCTCTACTGGTTGAATAATAATGAAGCTAGGTAAATTGAATTCAAATAATATAGTTAGTAACTTCAAAATTCTTACAGCTGAAATACACTGCCGTTTTCTTTGTGGACATGGTGAGATGGAGGAAGCCGCATCCACATGTAGAGTTGTGGGGGAGGGGACAAGTTTCCCAAATAGACACTGGCTTTGGATCAGGTTTAAATTCCTCCCACTAATGATCCTTGTTAGGTTTGGGGGAGGGGAAGCTGATCCTAGATCTGTATCTAGGGGAAACTTCACCCCAGCAAAGAGAGATGGGGGAAGAGGAGGAGAGAGAGCGTTGCTCTCAGGATTGACAGATTATGTACAAAATCTACCAGTAGGAAATTGGTGTCAGAATATAATATCTGACCTTTAGCAGTTCTAATGTCTTCATTTGCTCCATTGCATTAGTCTTGTTGATTGATTGCTGACATCTAGTTTCACAGGTGAGATGGTGTTGATGAAGAGCATCCATCCGCTTTAGTACTGCATTAATAGTAATGCATTCATAGACATATAGTTGATACTGGTGGTCCTACCCATCCCCCACTTCACTCCATTAACCCTACACTTGCTGCTCACATGGTGGTTTGTCTAAATGTATCTGACTTTAGGTCAGTTTTTAAGGTTCAGAAGGTAAAGATTGTGTTAGGCTGTGTCAGGAGCACTAGTGGTAGTGCTGCCGCTCCCAGATCACACATTGCCCTATATAATTATATACTGTAGCAAGCTGAACCCAACACCTACCAATTACCACTTCTGATCTCTTGGTGTAATGGATAAGGTGTTGGCTTGATAATCGCTGGACCCGGGTTTGAGTCCCGGTTGGAGCTATCCCTTAATTTGTTACATTGGTGTCAGAAGTGGGATAGTGCCTGTGAGGCCATCAAAGAGGCGTGTACACGTGAGAGACTTGCTATAAAGAAGTGCAGGGGCATGCTCTCCCCAAGGAAGGGGGTAATGTAGCGACCTTAATCCAACACCTAGCCACATCATCGAGAGGTTCGGACCTCTTGGCGTAGCGCTTGTTGGGTTCTGACTTCTAAACATGAAATATACTTATTCATGTCACTGAGGGAGAGAGGGGAATGTATAACGTTTCCATTCTGTCAGGATATGTTATTGTTAGTCATCAGGGATCCTATGGGAGGAGAAGAGACACAGTCTGGTACAAGTCAACATGACAGCCGTGAGTTGGGGAGGAGTGAGCAATTTGGGCAGAGGTCAGGTTAGATGAAGTGAGGAAGAACATATATCACTAATCTTCTGGATAGCATCAGAGGTGTATTGGCTGTTCAGATGTGGAAAGAGGGGATCAGCATAGGAGAAAGGGTTAAATACCAGTGCTTGTGTGAATATGTTCTTTGTCTTATGCAGCTGTATGATCCAATGGGTGAATAAACTTGGTTTGAGCTTTACTAAACGTCCCTGAGTTTTACTAGGTTCATTTAGAACCTAACACGCTTAAGGTGTTGGCTTGACAGTTGATGGACCCAGGTTCAAAACCCGTTTGGGTTGGGGTGGGGGGTGAGAGCAGCAGTGGGGGATGGGTAGCTAGTCCTTGATTGGCTGTAGACCTGGGAGCCACAACTGCCAAGAGAAATTCAATCTACCCTTTTTATCAGCCAAGCCAACATAATGTTAATGTTTCAATTTAAAATCAACACTGAGCATTTCATGTTATAATCTGTTATTTATCAAATCTGATATTGAAACCATATACAATATGCACTAGAAATGGTTGTAATGAAAACCTGAGACACTCCTATAGACCTATGGAATTATGAGGGGGGGAAATGATGTATTTCTGAAAGATATCAAGTAATTTAGGATTTGAAGTCAATTCTTGCGTGGGAAACTGCAGTCTGGTTTGTTTGTCTGAGTGAACAGAGCAGTTGGGGGAAGGGAATACACATACAATGTTTCAATCTCCAACTGTCTTGTTTCACAGACTCCTGTGAGAGAGAATATAGTAGACGGTTGCTGTCAAAAAGTGATTGGTGAGTTTTCCTGTGTCCTGTGTTTATGACCTTTTAAGGACATCCTGTCCGGACGTTCTCTTCACTATTTAGGGTGTGCTTATGTAACTTGATAGTGCAGCTGTTTCTTTGAAGTAAAGCACATTGATGAGGAATATATGATCTATTATGCTGTGAGAGAAAGAGCACATATTTACCTGATTTGTTGAATATTAATAGTTAACAATGAATATGATTAACAATAGTAGAGACATTTCTTAACTACCAATGCTGTGCTTTTGGTAAGGATGGTTCCCTCTAGCTCCCTGCAGCTGGTCTGGGCGTGTAGTCAAGGACATGGGATAGAGATCATCTGGAGGAACAGGTAGACCTGGATTGTTTCAATTTCTCGTTACTTCCACACAGCCACAAGAAGAAAACATGGTGGCTCCTGATCTGCCAGGCAGGGGCGTGCTTGGATGAAAAGCAGAGATTGTTTTGGACAATTTGCAGAACTTATGAAGATCTACACAAATCCTGTTGACTCTGTATTAACTTCTGCCTGCAATTGCATAACTAAAGATATTTTACATATACTCAGAAGCCGTTGTCTGTGTCATTTTCTAAAGTTTAAAGTTTGTTTAAGAATAAGAGAATATCAGCACTGTGCAAAGAACCCTCTACAACAGGGGTGTCAAACTCATTTTAGCTCAGGGGCCACATGGAGGAAAATCTATTCCCAAGTGGGCCGGACCGGAAAAATCATGGTATATATAACTTAAAAACAACAACTTCAGATAGTTTTCTTTGTTTTAATACGATCAACATAAAACATAAAGCTGGAGCCTGAGGACAGTGTGTCCAAAATAGTACAAGCACAACATCACTATTAATCATAAAACACGTCAAGTTTATTTGAAAATTCGAAAGAAAAAGAACACACAAACACACAATGCCTCAGTGATTAACAGAACTGTTTCACAGATCACAGAACTATATCAGGGTGTCATTTCTCAGGCAGAAATGTAGATAAAAATAATGAAATCCTGTTCCCCAAACAAGTGCAAGAACCACAGAGTCAAGAATAGGTTAAATATACAAATAAAATAAATTAAAAACAATAGCACATCAACATAAAAACATATAAACATAAATCTGAAAGCGTTGCTCAAACTCCCGTAACAGTCCAGTTAATTTATCTTTGAACCGCTTCATATCTGCCACATGTTGGGTCGCGCACACATTTTTCAGACAGGGGAAGTGAGCTGCATCACCACCGGCAAGTTGCGTCTCCCACAATGACAGCTTCAACTTGAAAGAACATATGCTGTCATAATACTGCGTGACAACTTTGTTGCGCCCTTGCAGCTGTTTGTTCAAGTTATTCAGGTGCTCTGTAACATCCACCATAAATGCAAGGTCCGGCATGCATTCTGCGGAATGAAATTCTAACACTGGTTTGCCCTTTTCTTCCATGAACTGTTCAATTTCTTCTCGTAAATCAAAGAAACGCCTCAGCACAGCACCTCGGCTTAACCATCTTACCTCAGTGTGGTATGGCAGGCCATAGATGTGGTCTTTCTCTCTGAGAAGGCTGTCAAACTGACAGTGATTCAGGCTTCTGGATCGGATGAAATTAACAGTTTGGATGACCACCTTCATGACGTTATCCATCTTTAATGACTTGCAACACAAAAGCCTCCTGGTGCAAAATACAGTGAAAAGTCAAAAAATCACGTCCTCCATTTGCAGATTGCACTTTCTCTCTGAACTTTGTCACAACGCCTGCTTTTTTCCCGATCATTGAGGGCGCACCATCTGTAGCCAGGCTGACAGCGTGGGACCAGTCCACTCCGACCCTGTCCAGCGCGCCGACGAGTGCGGTAAAAATATCAGCTGCTGTCGTTGTATCTGTCATCGGTACCAACTCCACGAACTCCTCGGTGACGGTCAATGTGTCATCAACTCCGCGGATGAAAAAATGGCCAGTTGTGCAACATCTGTAATGTCCGTGCTTTCATCAATTGCAACCGAAAACGCAATAAATGACTTTACTTTTTGCTTCAACTGGCTGTCCTAATCCACTGAAAGATCGGAAATCCTGTCTGCAACTGTGTTTCTTGTCAGGCTGATATTTGCAAAAGCCTGCCGCTTTTCAGGGCACACAATCTCCGCTGCCTTCATCATGCATGTTTTTACAAATTCACCCTCACTAAATGGTTTTGAAGCCACTGTGATTTCATTAGCAATGAGGTAGCTAGCTTTCACTGCAGCGTCACTGATGTCTCGGCTGTGAGTAAACACAGACTGCTGTTTCTTCAGACCCGCCAACAGTTCATTCACCTTCTCTCATCTCCGCTGTCCTTGAAAGTTGTCATATTTGTCGGCATGAAGACTCACATAGTGGCGACGAAGGTTATATTCTTTCAGCACTGCAACATGCTCTGAACACACCAAACATACAGCTTTCCCATTCAATTCCGTGATTAAATAGGATGACCATTTTTCTTGGAACACTCTGCACTCTGCGTCCACTTTTCTCTTTTTTGACAGAGACATATTGGGGTAATGAGGGTGCCAAAGCACATAATGTTAAAAGTAGAAGCCGTAATAAATATCGCGGGCAAAACAAAGTAGCTCATTGGCTGCACGTGCTTGACCTACTTGCTCTGCCCCGGTATAAACAGTTTGCTTGCTTAACACAATTGCTATTGCGCCATCCAGTGGACGCAATTGGAACAGCAGTTTATTTTATTGAAAAATTGCAGTGCATTTTTATACTAAAAAAAAAAAAAATCATCTCGCGGGCCGGATTAAACCTGTTTGCGGGCCTGATCCGGCCCGCGGGCCGTACGTTTGACACCCCTGCTCTACAACATGTTTGAAATAAAAAGTAATGGCCTGGTGATTGATGTGTCGTGTACTGACCTAGTTGAACTTAAAGTTTGAACTGTTTGAAAAATGTGAAACAGTTGGGAATTTTTTGTAGTGAACTTATGGAGCTGCTGTGTAGTGAGCTTGTGACCCCTTGTAGAATGAAAAAGTAATTTCCAGGTAGGTCTGCCTGAGTATAAGTAAGTGTTAGAATTGTCCTGTGAACACTATGAGCGACAAGAAACCTCAAGAGAGATCAACCACAGAAAACTCCAGAAAACACGTCTCCTAGACTAATTCTAGGTGTATTGTGTCCTTCATGTCTGGGCCACAATGACAAAACCATCGATGCCATTCTTTGTGATGCACCTGATTGTTTTAACGGTGGGATTGATATGAGTGTGTCCTTAATAATATAATAATAATAATAATATAATATGCCATTTAGCAGACGCTTTTATCCAAAGCGACTTACAGTCATGCGTGCATACATTTTTTGTGTATGGGTGGTCCCGGGGATCGAACCCACTACCTTGGCATTACAAGTGCCGTGCTCTACCAGCTGAGCTACAGAGGACCATCATCCTTCATGTCTGGGCCACAAGGACAAAACCATCGATGCCATTCTTTGTGATGCACCTGATTGTTTTAATGGTGGGATTGATATGAGTGGAGGCCAACCGGACGATTCAACAGTGAAGATTTTCACACACAGCTGTCTCAACAACCTTTTTCAGCCAAAAACCGGGAGTTTTTCTCCTGCGTTTCGCATGAGGGAATGGCTTAAGATAAGACTTGCTCTATGTCAGATCTAAAAGGCCCTGAATGGAACATCCCTGCCTGGGTACGCACTGGAAGAGGAAGTCTGTGGGCCAGATGATTTGAAAGTCATACGAATCTCTTCAGTAGCGTAGAGTCCAGACTCCAAAGTGACAATTTTAGGTTGTTCTGAATTCAATAGCGCAAATGCCACCAAATCTGTTAGTTCGTATGTATTTTCAAACGCTTGCACAGAGGTCAACTATTTTGTGCCTGTCTTTAGCTTCAAGTGGCGAGATTGGTTTATGGTGCTTGATATGATGAAACAAGTGCAACAGTTTTTCCACCATCGTGAACATTTACGAAGATGGTCCCTTCTGTCCTCAAGACAGAACTTGGGCTTATCGGCAAGAAGGTTGATCTATCATGGAAAAGAAAACATGCAAAACCTTGAAGGCCATGGAGAGCCTGCATGGAAGAGGCAATGTCTGAGTCCCTCACAGCTTGAAGACGGGGATTTGGAGACTGATGGGGGTGTCGGGTTACAAAAGGCCCCTGAAAAGGAGAAAAATGCTGATTCTGTTTTTTTTCTAAGAAAAACATTATTATAATAATTATACATGTATTGTTTAGTAAGGTGTAGTATTGTGTAATAATGTCCGGGAGGCGTCCGAGGATGGAATGTCCAGTGGATGTCTCAGTCAATTAAAAACAAAAAAAGGTAATTGTATTCTTTAAGATGTCCCGTTTTACTGCTGACCTAAACAGATCCATTTGACCCCATTAAAGAGCGTCCGTGGGATGTCTCAGTCAACCAAGAAAAAAGACCCAGAGGACCAGAAGGCCTGAAGACATACATCTTAAAGAGACTCCTTGAATCATTTATTCCTCATGGAGCATTTTGAAGGTGAGTTGAATTTTGAATATGATGAAAGCTTCTATATCTAACTATGCATATATATATATATATATATATATATATATATATATATATATATATATATATTATGTTGTATATTATAAATGAATGTTTTTAATAATGTATTGTATAAAATGATATAGTATATAATGAATGAGATGTTGTGTTATTTATTTTTTTAAACGAGAATGGACTCTACCTACATATGTATATATCCTACTGTTTATACCAAACAAATGTCCATTTTATGTGACATGTCTCAAGGTGTCTCAGAACCCATGAAAATGCATGCCAAATCAAGTCTCTACTCAAGAGTGGACCACTGCTTCCACCTAGTGGATGTATAGCTACATCACAGTTATAGAAAAATTACCAGTCAATTGATTATGTGTGTGTGTGTGTATCTAGAATGTTAGTATAATATTATATATATATATATATATATATATATATATATATATATATATATATATATATATATATATATATATATATATACCTACATTCTAGATACACACACCAAACAAATTTACCAAACAAATTTCTATTTTATGTGAAGTGTCTAATGAAGAGTGGACCACTGGCTCCACCTAGTGGATGTTCAGTTACATCACAGTTGTAGAAAAAAATTACCTATTACGATAGTATACAATTCTCTATCCCTCTCTCAATGGATAACAATTCACTCAATGGATAACAATGGTTTTTTAAATATTGAACAGTATTTCAATATTTGGTTTTTGCAGACATTTTAAGACTGGATGACATACAATTTACAGGTAACTAATATTATTATTTTATTTATTTGTTTTTTTTTAAGGGGGTAGATCAGCTTAATATTGCAGATAGATTGTATCTTCCATCAATGTAATTGTCTGTATCACTTCCAGTCCCCCATGTTTTTTATATATACACACACACACACATATTTACATTTACGTCATTTAGCAGACGCTCTTATCCAGAGTGAGTGAGTACATAAATTATTTAATTTTTTTCTCCATACTGGCCCCCCGTGGGAATCGAACACACAACGCTGGCGTTGCAAACGCCATGCTCTACCAACTGAGCTACATCCCTGCCGGCCATTCCCTCCCCTACCCTGGATGACGCTGGGCCAATTGTGAGCTGCCCCATGGGTCTCCCGGTCGCGGCCGGCTACGACAGAGCCTGGATTTGAACCAGGATCTCTAGTAGACAACTGAGCCACTCGGGAGATAATACACATACACATACATATATATATATATATATATATATATATATATATATATATATATATATATATATATATATATATATATATATATATATATATATATATATATACACATATATATATACATATATATATATATATATATATATATATATATATATATATATATATATATATATATATATATATATATACACACATATATATATACACACATACATACACACATACAGTGAGGGAAAAAGGTATTTGATCCCCTGCTGATTTTGTGATTGACAGTTATTTTGTGTTGCTTCCATTTGCGAATAATCGCACCAACTGTTGTCACATCCTCATCAAGCTGCTTGGCGATGGTCTTGTAGCCCATTCCAGCCTTGTGTAGGTCTACAATATCGTCCCTGACATCCTTGGAGAGCTCTTTGGTCTTGGCCATGGTGGAGAGTTTGGAATCTGATTGATTGATTGCTTCTGTGGACAGGTGTCTTTTATACAGGTAACAAACTGATATTAGGAGCACTCCCTTTAAGAGTGTGCTCCTAATCTCAGCTCGTTACCTGTATAAAAGACACCTGGGAGCCAGAAATCTTTCTGATTGAGAAGGGGTCAAATACTTATTTCCATCATTAAAATGCAAATCAATTTATAACATTTTTTAAATGCTTTTTTCTGGATTTTTTTGTTGCTATTCTGTCTCTCACTGTTCAAATAAACCTACCATTAAAATTATAGACTGATAATTTCATTGTCAGTGGGCAAACGTACAAAATCAGCGGGGGATCAAATACTTTTTTCCCTCACTGTACCATTAAAATTATAGACTGATCATTTCTTTGTCAGTGGGCAAACGTACAAAATCAGCAGGGAATCAAATACTTTTTCCCTCACTGTACATACATACAGTACATATCCTTTTTTAAAAATATATTCCCCTTTATTACTTTCCAACCCCTTCCCTAATAGGAGTAAACTAGTGAACAACAATCCTTAGGCCTCTACTTCCAGCTTATACTTACTATATACATTTTATGGACACAGTCAATTTTACAATAATTATATTTTGTTAGTTTTTGCTCCTGAACTTCTTCTATTCTCAACCTCTCCGATCATTTTCATGATGTCCAACCGGTTTGCTTCTATTTGCCATATCTTTCAAACTGTGCTCTTTCCCAAAAGCTCCCAACATACAACCTATATACTTATTATGGACACAGTATGCTTACGTTATTAGTTATCTTGTTGTTATTGCATGTTGTTAGTTGTTATTAGTCCCATCCTTCAACTCGTTTCAACACCTCCCATCTATCTCTTAACACCATCCATATAGGATTTCTATTTGCCATATATATTTCAATATATATATATATATCAGCAAGAATGTCATTGTAAAATACATACAGTGAAAAGGAAAACAGCAATCTAGGATCAAATGACTGCAGGCTGGAAATAGAGTGACTTTACAGACCTTATGGAAGTGGTGAACTGGGATAATTAGTGAAAACCATGGGCAGTCAGTCACCAGATATTCTGACAGAGCAGCAATGATCCAACCCTGAGATTGTATTGAGAGAAAACGACTTAGCATTGAGTAGCATATAGAGGGATTGATCACATTATATGTGGGCAGGGATTATAATTGAAAGATTGTATACACACCTTTTGTGCTGAGGGTGGACATCTTGGATGGCTCATCTTGACTGCACTGCACAGGATGAACACAGAGGTACACAGAATGTAACTTCACTGGTTTAAACTCTGGTTGGGGTTTGGGGGGGGGGTCTAAAATTAGCCAGCTAGCTAACAAAACTTTGCTAGATGTTCTTCTCCCTAAAGAATGCAGGAGAACAGGGACTACCACTTAGCAGGAGTTTTTTGTGTACATTTGGAGAAACTGTTGTTGTTTTCCAACAAGTGTTGTTGTGGAGCTACCAGTCTGTCTCATCGACCGTTCCTGGAATGGAGTTTTTTGTGTACATTTGGAGAAACTGTTGATATGGGTGGTAGTAGTCATGTGGAAGCTATTGATATTAAGAGGGCGTCAGCATATTGAAAGGTTCCTCCAGGAACCTTTTCACCTTCAGGTTCCTCCAAGAACCATTTATGATAAGAAAGGTTCAAATATGAACCCATTGATTAGGAAATGTTCCCAGAGGAACTCTCCAAATGTAAGAACCTTTTTTTACATTTCAACTTTCCTAATTGAACCCCTAATTCTTAGTGTGTTCTTCTGAAATAGGCTACATTTTCTTAATGTCATGTTTCTTTAGACCTGTCTAAAATAAATAATTTTACATTTTAGTCATTTAGCAGACGCTCTTATCCAGAGCGACTTACAGTTAGTGAATGCATACATTTTCATACTGGAGTTATTGTGATGGTGTAGGCTATTGTGGTAGCTGTGGTAGCCGGGTGAAGTCGGGAGAGGTTGTGTTTTTCTCTAGCAGGAGGTAAGCTTGGCTTCTCATATGGTGTTGAGTAAAGCTTAAACCATGTATTTAGATCGTAGGTAGGTAGTTAGTTGTAGTTAGGTATTGTAGTTATTGTAGGTTAGTATTGTAGTTATTGTAGGTTTCCGTAGGTAATTATTGTAGGTTAGTATCGAAGCACGAGGCTAGCTAGCTAGCGGGTAGCTACTGGTAACGTTTAGCAACGGTGGAGAGCTGTATCCAATGTTAATGTGCTAGCTAGCCAACGTTAAATTTTTGCTGCGTTATGCGTTATGAAAGGAACTAGACACGGACATAAATTATCTGTTTAGTGTGTTAACGTTTAGCAACGGTGGAGAGCACACTCTTGGTAGTTTGTTGTAACCAAGTATTGGTGCTAAACTGTGTGTTATTGGATGCTAGCATGCTAGTTAGCTATGGCGTCATAGCTAGGCATCGTGGGTTGTTGTGGGTAGTTACTGTAGGTTGGCAGTGTCTTCGGCCGTGCCGGCTGTAGCACGAAGCGAGCTAACTAGCCGTTTTTCGAACAGAGTCAGAGTCAACACAGTAGCCATTGTGTGCCGGGTGTAGCACGAAGCTAGCTAGCTAGCCGTTCTTCAAACAAAGTCAACACAGTGGCCATTGCTAGCTACCCAACACGACCAGCTAACTGTACTGTAGTAGCTAAATACAATATACTTGTCCTAGCTAGCCAACGTTTAATTATTGCTGCGTCATGAAAGGAACTAGACACGGACACGAATGATCTGTTTAGTGTGTTAACACACTATTGGTGGTTTGTTGTGACCAAGTGTTGGTGCTAAACTGTGTGTTACTGGATGCTAGCATGCTAGTTAGCTAGTTAACACACTATTGGTGGTTTGTTGTGACCAAGTGTTGGTGCTAAACTGTGTGTTATTGTTATTGGATGCTAGCATGCTAGTTAGCTATGGTGTCATAGTTAGCTAGCTGAATAAAGTGGGTTGAGTCTATTCCTTTAAACATTGAACTGCTGTGGTTCACAACAATTCTGATTTCTAAAGGTGGAAGTTGGGAGAGTTTTTGTTCGGGTGGTTCAGTGAAACAATTTTAGTTTCTGAGGTAGAAGTTTTTGGTGAGGGAGGCCCTGCTCTCTCCTCTCCCAGATGCTTAGCTCATTTCATTCCGATCTCCTCTGCATTATTGTAGCCATTTGCTACAGCCTGTCAACTATGCCTCTGCCTATCCCTGTTCTCTCCTCTCTGCACAGGCTACACAAACGCCCCACACCGCGTGGCTGCTGCCTCTCTAACCTGGTGGTCCCTGCACGCACCCCACACCTGGAGTTCCAGGTCTCAGGCAGCCTCTGGAACTGCCGTTCTGCTGCCAACAAAGCTGACTTCATCCCAGCCTATGCCAACCTCCAGTCCCTCGACTTCCTGGCGCTGACGGAAACATGGATTACCACTGAAAACACTGCTACTCCTACTGCTCTCTCCTCGTCTGACCATGTGTTCTCGCATACCCCGAGAGCATCTGGTCAGAGGGGTGGTGGTACAGGAATCCTCATCTCTCCCAAGTGGACATTCTCAATTTTTCCCCTAACCCATCTGTCTATCTCCTCATTTGAATTCCATGCTGTCACAGTCACTAGCCCATTTAAGCTTAATATCCTTGTCATCTATCGCCCTCCAGGTTCCCTTGGAGAGTTCATCAATGAGCTTGACGCCTTGATAAGTTCCTTTCCTGAGGATGGCTCACCCCTCACAGTTTTGGGGGATTTCAACCTCCCTATGTCCACATTTCACTCATTTCTCTCTGCCTCCTTCTTTCCACTCCTCTCCTCTTTTGACCTCACCCTCTCACCGTCCCACCCTACTCACAAGGCAGGCAATACGCTTGACCTCATCTTCACTAGATGCTGCTCTTCTACTAATCTCACTGCAACTCCCCTCCATGTCTCCGACCACTACTTTGTTTCCTTTTCTCTCTCGCTCTCCTCCCACACTACTCACTCTGCCCCTACACAGATGGTAATGCGCCGCCGCAACCTTCGCTCTCTCTCTCCCACTACTCTCTCCTCTTCCATCCTATCATCTCTTCCCTTTGCTCAATCCTTCTCCCTCCAATCTCCTGATTCTGCCTCCTCAACCCTCCTCTCCTCCCTTTCTGCATCCTTTGACTCTCTGTGTCCCCTATCCTCCCGGCCGGCTCGGTCCTCCCCTCCAGCTCCGTGGCTTGATGACTCATTGCGAGCTCACAGAACAGAGCTCCGGGCAGCGGAGCGGAAATGGAAGAAAACTAAACTCCCTGCCGACCTGGCATCTTTTCACTCCCTCCTCTCTACATTTTCTTCATCTGTTTCTGCTGCTAAGGCCACTTTCTACCACTCTAAATTCCAAGCATCTGCCTCTAACCCTAGGAAGCTCTTTGCCACTTTTTCCTCCCTGCTGAATCCTCCCCCCCCCTCTCTCTCTGTCAACCACTTTGAAAAGAAGGTTGACGACATCCGATCCTCGTTTGTTAAGTCTAATGACACTGCTGGTCCTGCTCACACTGCCCTACCCTATGCTTTGACTTCTTTCTCCCCTCTCTCTCCAGACAAAATCCTGCGACTTGTGACTGCAGGCCGCCCAACAACCTGCCCGCTTGACCCCATCCCCTCCTCTCTTCTCCAGACCATCTCCGGTGACCTTCTACCCTACCTCACCTCGCTGATCAACTCATCCTTGACCGCTGGCCATGTCCCTTCCGTCTTCAAGAGAGCGAGAGTTGCTCCCCTTCTCAAAAAACCAACACTCGACCCCACTGATGTCAACAACTACAGACCAGTATCCCTTCTTTCTTTTCTTTCCAAAACTATTGAGCCAACTCTCTTGCTATCTCTCTCAGAATGACCTTCTTGATCCAAACCAATCAGGTTTCAGGACTGGTCATTCAACTGAGACTGCTCTTCTCTGTGTCACGGAGGCTCTCCGCACTGCTAAAGCTAACTCTCTCTCCTCTGCTCTTGTCCTTCTAGACCTGTCTGCTGCCTTTGATACTGTGAACCATCAGATCCTCCTCTCCACCCTCTCCGAGCTGGGCATCTCCGGCGCGGCTCACTCCTGGATTGCGTCCTACCTGACCGGTCGCTCCTACCAAGTGGCGTGGCGAGAAGCTGTCTCCGCACCACGTGCTCTCACCACTGGTGTCCCCCAGGGCTCAGTTCTAGGCCCTCTCCTTTTCTCCCTATACACCAAGTCACTTGGCTCTGTCATATCCTCACACGGCCTCTCCTATCATTGCTATGCTGACGATACACAACTAATCTTCTCCTTTCCCCCTTCTGATAACCAGGTGGCGAATCGCATCTCTGCATGTCTGGCAGACATATCAGTATGGATGACGGATCACCACCTCAAGCTGAACCCTGGCAAGACGGAGCTGCTCTTCCTCCCGGGGAAGGACTGCCCGTTCCATGATCTCGCCATCACGGTTGACAACTCTGTTGTGTCCTCCTCCCAGAGTGCGAAGAGCATTGGCGTGACCCTGGACAACACCCTGTCGTTCTCCGCTAACATCAAGGCGGTGACCCGCTCCTGCAGGTTCATGCTCTACAACATTCGGAGAGTACGACCCTGCCTTACACAGGAAGCGGCACAGGTCCTAATCCAGGCACTTGTCATCTCCCGTCTGGATTACTGCAACTCGCTGTTGGCTGGCCTCCCTGCATGTGCCATTAAACCCCTACAACTCATCCAGAATGCCGCAGCCCGTCTGGTGTTCAACCTTCCCAAGTTCTCTCACGTCACCCCCCTCCTCCGCACACTCCACTGGCTTCCAGTTGAAGCTCGCATCCGTTACAAGACCATGGCGCTTGCCTATGGAGCAGTGAGGGGAACGGCACCTCTGTACCTTCGGGCTCTGATCAGTCCCTACACCCAAACGAGGGCATTGCGTTCATCCACCTCTGGCCTGCTGGCTCCCCTTCCTCTGCGGAAGCATAGTTCCCGCTCAGCCCAGTCAAAACTGTTCGCTGCTCTGGCACCCCAATGGTGGAACAAGCTCCCTCACGACGCCAGGACAGCGGAGTCACTCACCACCTTCCGGAGACATTTGAAACTCCACCTCTTTAAGGAATACCTGGGATAGGATAAAGTAATCCTTCTACCCCCCCCACACACAGCGTAGTCGCTCACCACCTTCCGGAGACATTTGAAACCCCACCTCTTTAAGGAATACCTGGGATAGGATAAAGTAATCCTTCTACCCCCCCCCCCCCCCCCCCCCCCCACAGCGGAGTCACTCACCACCTTCCGGAGACATTTGAAACCCCACCTCTTTAAGGAATACCTGGGATAGGATAAAGTAATCCTTCTACCCCCCCCCCCCCCCCCCCCACAGCGGAGTCACTCACCACCTTCCGGAGACATTTGAAACCCCACCTCTTTAAGGAATACCTGGGATAGGATAAAGTAATCCTTCTACCCGCCCCCCCCCCCCAAAAAAAAATTGTAAAGTGGTTATCCCACTGGCTATAGGGTGAATGCATCAATTTGTGAGTCGCTCTGGTCAAGAGCGTCTGCTAAACTACGTAAATGTGCCCTTGAGCAAGGCACTTAACCCTAATTGCTCCTGTAAGTCGCTCTGGATAAGAGCGTCTGCTAAATGACTAAAATGTAAATGTAAATGTATTGAATGGATTTATTAGACTTTTTAAATGTAGATGTTCCAAAGGTCCGCATCAGTGGCTTGCAGGCTATGCGTGGAATCCAGGAGATGGTAAATGTGTTGATGTTAATTAAGGGTGAATTACCATGAGACTGTAATTATCTTGCACTATGGCCTATTTATTGCCTTACCTCCATAACTTGCTACATTTGCACACACTGTATATATATTTTCTGTTGTATTTTTGACTGTATGTTTTGTTTTACCCCATATGTAACTCTGTGTTGTTGTTTTTATCGCACTGCTATGCTTTATCTTGGCCAGGTAGCAGTTGTAAATGAGAACTTGTTCTCAACTGGCTTACCTGGTTAAATAAAGGTGAAATAAAATAAAAATAAAAATATCTGAATGACAATCACCGGCTGACAGAATGTCATGACCGACACAGCTTTAGGTGACATCAATAAGGGATCATAGCTTTCACCTGGATTCACCTGGTTAGTCTAGGTCATGGAAAGAGCAGGTATTCCTAATGTTTTGTCCACACAGTGTATATCATGTGTATATAATAAATAAACACACTTGAACTTAAAAGGGAAGGGGGAGGACAGCCAGAAAGGGAGGGGAAAAGATGCACAGATTTGTGGTTAGATTGTAGGTGAACATAACTCAGAAAATACATTGGCCCTTAAGTAATGTGTCCTCAAATATTATTTAATCTAAAAATCTCACATTAGCTGACGAAATGAAATGAATCATAGAGGTCTTATAACTTATTCCATTCTACAGGCTCATTTGTTTTGTCTCGTGTTTATATTCATATACCCTGGGGGCTATGTAGCTTCGTATCTGTCATGATTGGAGTTGTGTTGCGCTGTTATGCCTTTATCGTTGAGTTGCCTTGGTCCTGTCAGTATACAGAAACTTTAAAGAGGAACTGCACCTAAAAAAAACCTGATATAGGCTATCCAAAGCCAGTCAGGTGACATGTCCCTAACTAGCCCCTGATATAGGCTATCCAAAGGCAGTCAGGTGACATGTCCCTAACTAGCCCCTGATATAGGCTATCCAAAGCCAGTCAGGTGACATGTCCCTAACTAGACCCTGATATAGGCTATCCAAAGCCAGTCAGGTGACATGTCCCTAACTAGCCCCTGATATAGGCTATCCAAAGCCAGTCAGGTGACATGTCCCTAACTAGACCCTGATATAGGCTATCCAAAGTCAGTCAGGTGACATTTGGGAACCTGTAAACACACACAAGAGACACCCACATCAAACCACACCCCAAAACCAACTCACGTTTGAATTCAGTCATGGCCGCTAACATTTCTAAACGAACCCAATCTAAAACGAGGCCAAATCAGGAAGCGCAGTCGCCCTTTAAAACTAACTAATGACATGTTGCGCCTCTACCTTTCTACCTTTCAGATGAGCCAAGGAGGAGGACAGATGACAACAGCAGGCCAGTGGATCCCTTAGAACAGCAGCAGCCAGGGGCAAATGGTAGGGAGGAGGATGATTTAGGTGACCCAGACACAGGCCAAGGGCTGCACTACATACAAGCTGCATACAGTGCCTTGCAAAAGTATTCATCCCCCTTGGCGTTTTTCCTATTTTGTTGCATTACAATCTGTAATTTAAATGGATTTTTATTTGGATTTCATGTATTGGACATACACAAAATAGTCCAAATTGGTGAAGTGAAATGAAAAAAATAACTTCTTTCAATAAATTCAAAAAAATAAATTACGGAAAAGTGGTGCATGCATATGTATTCACCCCCTTTGCTATGAAGCCCCTAAATAAGATCTGGTGCAACCAAATACCTTCAGAAGTCACATAATTAGTTAAATGAAATCCACCTGTGTGCAATCTAAGTGTCACATGATCTGTCACATGATCTCAGTATATATATACACCTGTTCTGAAAGACCCCAGAGTCTGCAACACCACTAAGCAAGGGGCACCACCAAACAAGCGGCACCATGAAGACCAAGGAGCTCTCCAAACAGGTCAGGGACAAAGTTGTGGAGAAGTACAGATCAGGGTTAGGTTATAAAAAAAAAACAGAAACTTTGAACATCCCACGGAGGGAGACTACTCTCCCAGGCAGCTGTCGAGACCAGGTTTCTTTCTGATTGTATCTTTCACTATGAATGGCCTGGCACTGTCCATCCGTCCCCAGTAGATGGCGGTCTCCGTCCATCATAAGTCTGGCGCCTGAGGGCGTAGACAGGTAAACAGACACTTTCCATTTAGCCTACTCACTAATTGGTTTAGAACATCAACGGTTGGAATATCAACAAAAACTCCATCGGGAGTACAATAAATTATAGCCTTAAGTTTAAAAACAAATCTCTACATGTTCAACATTTCAATGGTTCTATTTAACAGGGCATAGGTTTGGTTTCAAAATGTATTACCAAGACGGAGGAAATCCCATAAGCATTTATAGTTTTTATTAGTTAGGGGTAAGTCAATTCCCATACTTTTACCAAATGTGAACATATGGCAATCTTTTTCTTAGACTATTTCCCAGAGCCTTTAGACAGTCATACAATGCTTTAACCTTATCTTTATCAAATGATCCATAAAGGGACCAACTCAGAATACTTTTCTCACCCCTTATGTATGTCTACATTTGGGTGTGCAAGTTTGTATACAATTATTATGATTATTATTTCCATGATTACTTTATCAAATCTCCAGTAATCGATTATACACACATACAATTTCTCATTTTTTCCCCATATCTTCACAGAAGCCATATATCGGAACCCCTAGATAACATTATATATCGAAACGTATTATTCAATCAGCTTACTAGGCAAATTCCAATCTCTTATTATCAACATTTCAATCTTATTATGCAATGATTGGTTCAGTAGTCTTCTGGCTTGGTGTCCTAAGAGTTCAGTTCACCTCACATTTCCACCTAATCTGTCACGGTTCTCTCTTCGATACCCACACTCATTTTATTTGTTATTAATCTGATCCTTTACAGTCTAAGAAATAACAACCCACACTCTCCTCATTCACACGGGAGGCTATTCCTCCTGTCAAAAAGGTTAGTCATTCACAGGTATTCTCTCATACATGCATGTTCAACACACCCAGGCCCGGCGCCACCAGGGGGCAGAAGGGGGCAATGCCCCCTTAGTTGGAATATTGTGCCCCCTCGGTTTTTGTATCCCTATTCTGTCCCACAATCTGCCCCCTCCGTCACGCCCAACCCATTTGTTGTGTATGCTTCATTCATACAACTCCCTTGCACGCATCATACGTACGTCATACACATTTTACCGGTTGAAAAAAACTTCACAGTAGAAGGGCGGGTCAATTTGACCGTTTAGGTTTTTACTTTCAAAGTTACGTACTACAAAAAAAAAAAAACATTCACTGCAGTTAGGCAGGTAGCTGATAGTATGATGGATATTAGAAAGTGGCTTCTCCAGGGCACAACGGCAGCATCGGATTAAAGCAGCGGGGAGGAGGAGAAGCCTGCCACATAGAGGCCAATGGCAAGGCTGCTGGTCGACGCTAATCACCGTGGCCAAGGCCGCTGAGCCGACGCTAATCACAGAGGCCAAGGCCGCTGAGCCGACGCTAATCACAGAGGCCAAGGCCGCTGAGCCGACGCTAATCACCGAGCCAAGGCCGCTGGTCCGACGCTAATCACAGAGGCCAAGGATGCTGAGCCTACGCTAATCACTGAGGCCAAGGCCGTTGAGCCGACGCTAATCACCGAGGCCAAGGCCGCTTGGCCGACGCTAATCACCGAGGCCAAGGCCACTGGGCCGACGCTAATCACCGAGGCCAAGGCCACTGGGCCGACGCTAATCACCGAGCCAAGGCCGCTGGTCCGACGCTAATCACAGAGGCCAAGGATGCTGAGCCTACGCTAATCACTGAGGCCAAGGCCGTTGAGCCGACGCTAATCACCGAGGCCAAGGCCGCTTGGCCGACGCTAATCACCGAGGCCAAGGCCACTGGGCCGACGCTAATCACCGAGGCCAAGGCCGCTTGGCCGACGCTAATCACCGAGGCCAAGGCCACTGGGCTGACGCTAATCACCGAGGCCAAGGCCACTGGGCCGACGCTAATCACCGAGGCCAAGGCCGCTGGGCTGACGCTAATCACCGAGGCCAAGGCCACTGGGCTGACGCTAATCACCGAGGCCAAGGCCACTGGGCTGACGCTAATCACCGAGGCCAAGGCCACTGGGCCGACGCTAATCACCGAGGCCAAGGCCGCTGAGCCGACGCTAATCACCGAGGCCAAGGCCGCTTGGCCGACGCTAATCACCGAGGCCAAGGCCACTGGGCCGACGCTAATCACCGAGGCCAAGGCCGCTTGGCCGACGCTAATCACAGAGGCCAAGGCCACTGGGCTGACGCTAATCACCGAGGCCAAGGCCACTGGGCCGACGCTAATCACCGAGGCCAAGGCCACTGAGCCGACGCTAATCACCGAGGCCAAGGCCGCCGAGCCCAGCAGCAAAGGCACCTGCTCAACTGTCTTGCAGCCTGGTGACATAGGAGGTAACCAACCCGGCCTGCAGCCTGGTGACATAGGAGGTAACCAACCCGGCCTGCAGCCTGGTGACATAGGAGGTAACCAACCCGGCCTGCAGCCTGGTGACATAGGAGGTAACCAACCCGGCCTGCAGCCTGGTGACATAGGAGGTAACCAACCCGGCCTGCAGCCTGGTGACATAGGAGGTAACCAACCCGGCCTGCAGCCGCCAAGACCGAACCTAGCCGCAGTACCGCCAGTATATTACAAGCACCGACGCCTCCGTTAGTGCCTGATGACCTCGGTGATGAAGAGCCAGCGCAGGTTTGTCTGGGGAAATACCCAACCTGCCTGTACTGTGGGAGAAAACAGACATTTTGTAGCACGTGGTTCAAAGGCAGAGAGTGACTGCTGCAAGCCAGATGCAGTTTGATGAGTTATGGGAGAGATACAAGCACATTCAGTGAGCACAGACGGAGCATGTTGCACAGGAGGAAAGAGCAGCTGATTCAACTGACATTTGAGAGGGATCTTACAAGCAAATTCCTTGGGGAGTGGAAGGAGAGACTGCTGAGGAGGTTCAACACAGCATCAAGGCGGCTGCAACTCTTTTGAATCTGGGTGAGAACAGGCAGCCTGGCTGGGCTTGGAGTATTTAGTTATTTGCTAGCTTTTGGAAATGCGTGGCAAACGTCAGAAATAGGCGTAGATGTGATTTTCTTTATTGGCCTTGCTGCCAAGTCTACTGCTTGATTTCTGTGATTGGATTGGAAAAGTTTGGTTTATAATATATTCGGATTGTTTTTAATGTTGTTTTATAATGTAGAAGAGGTGCTTTGCATTACATTGATGAGGGTGGGCAGACCTTGACCAATGGTTGAGTAACGATGTAGCTATAGTGTTGCCATAAACAACTCGTTGCTATGGAATACTAATGTCTCTGTTATCATACGCAGCGTAGGACGGCACTCTAGTGGGAAGACAGCTTGGTAGCTGCGTCCAAGCTGCATTGTACCGATAAGTCCTGGTAGTGCATTGTACATTATTGTTTGCTTTCCGCCATTGGAAATGCATTGTATTGGCATGAGGAAGTGTTATTACGGTAATTAGCAACTGTTTTGCATTGTATTGGCATGAGGAAGTGTTATTACGGTAATTAGCAACTGTTTTGCATTGTATTGGCATGAGGAAGTGTTATTACGGTAATTAGCAACTGTTTTGCATTGGATTGGCATGAGGAAGTGTTATTACGGTAATTAGCAACTGTTTTGCATTGGATTGATGGGTATTGTGCATGTAGCTGTGTAGCGTTGTCATAACTTGCAATTTCTGGAGGCGGTTATGAATTGTCCACGTTTGTAAAGCGGTGCAGTAGCCTGTATTCTTGCGGCAAGACAGCCGTGCGTGGCTGCAAATACATTGTGTGTAATTGTACTAACGATTATTATCCACCCTGTGATATCAGCAAGCTAAAATAGTTGTGCCCCCTTAGTCATTTCTGATGCCCCCTTGCCGAGTTAATCCTGCCGCCGGGCCTGGGTTACAGGTGAAATAAATGATGGTGAACGTGCAAGGTGATGAGATTGATGCTCCTTTCCAATAAATATCGAGGGTCTTATTCTGGTGACATGTTGATCGATGCTTGGCTGCTAATGAAGGTAGTTATGTGGCACTACAATAGATCACTCAAATATGGTATCCATGCGCGCTGCAGGATACATTCAGAGTAAGAATTTGTGATTAGTCCGGAGTCCCGGCTAGTGCTGCGGCTGACCCCCTTAAATACCTGCCGCCTCAGTACATCCACCTCTTCCTTTTCTCACCTCATTCATTTGTCTTGGAGATGAGAGGCTGGTGGTTGACAGAGGAAAAGGAAACCAGGTAGAAAGAGGAGGATACAGGGCATTCAGAAAGGATTCTGACCCCTTGACTTTTTTCCACATTTTGTTACGTCACAGCATTCTACAATTGATTAAATAAATAACAGTCCTCATCAAATCAAATCAAATTGTATTTGTCACATACACGTGTTTAGCAGATGTTATAGCGGGTGTAGCGAAATGCTTCTGCTTCTAGCTCCGACAGTGCAGTAATATCTAACAAGTAATATCTAACAATTTCACAACATATACCTAATACACACAAATCTAGTAAGGAATGGAATTTAAGAATATATACATATTTGGACAAGCAATGACAGAGTGGCATTGACTAAGATACAGTAGAATATTATAGAATAGAATGCAGTATATACATATGAGATGAGTAGTGCAAGATATGGAAACATTATTCATGGTTAACTAGTCTGTTTATTCCACTGATTCATATTGATACCAGTCCATTCATTGGCTGTAAAAGTGGGTAAAATGTATGAAACCGAACACATAGTCGTAGTCTAGTTACAGCATGTGTTCACACTGCCTTTATGAATAAGGGCCCAGGAGTCACCAGGACCAAGAAACCGAACACATACAGTTGTAAAGTCTAGCTACAGCAGGTGTTTACTGCCATCTAGTGGAAGATACCAATAAAACACTTTATTATCAGGGTGGGGAGATGGTTGAGCTGAAACAGAAAGTAAAGAAGACTATCCTGCTCAGAACAGTGAACAAACAAAGGCAGAAGCTGCTGGTAAAGCAACACTCACGGTGTGATGGAGAGTGGTAAAGCAACACTCACGGTGTGATGGAGAGTGGTAAAGCAACACTCACGGTGTACAGATGTTAAATAAATAAGTGTTAGCTTCCTCAGCACCATGCACCCCACTGTTGCCACCGGCGGTGACCAGAAGAAGAAACCGGAGACAGTGACAGACTACAATCACACAAAGGTATATACAGTATCTCTACCATATACAGATAGCCTTCCCATCTGCCAAACACCAAATAGGATCCCCTTTTATTATATTACATTCATATTATTACTATTAGTAATATCATTATATATAATTATAACCTTTTCTATTCTATTTTATTTTTGTGGATGCTAGACCAGATGTCCAGAATGTACTCTGTAAAAGGGGGTACTCTCCTCTGGCCTGTTGATTGTACTCTGTAAAAGTGGGTACTCTCCTCTGGCCTGTTGACTGTACTCTGTAAAAGGGGGTACTCTCCTCTGGCCTGTTGACTGTACTCTGTAAAAGGGGATACTCTCCTCTGGCCTGTTGAGGTGTTCTACAATATGCTCGACATGACTGCTATCAACACGTGTTGTACAAGCAATGCCTTGACAAGACAGTCAGCAGGAGACATTTCATCATGGATCTGGCATGTGAGCTTGGTGAGAACCACATGAACGCAGAGAAAGAAGCTACAGTCACCAAGCAGGCCGCCAAGACAGAAGGTCCTGTTCTCCCTCTTCCCCAAGAACCACAGCTCCCACTGGGGAAAAATACACAATGTCAAGACAGCAGGTCCTGCTCTCCCTCTTCCCCAAGCACCACAGCTCCCACTGGGGAAAAGACACAATGTCATGACAGCAGGTCCTGTTCCCTCTCTTCCCCAAGCACCACAGCTCCCACTGGGAAAAAATACACAATGTCAAGACAGCAGGTGCACACCGAACAAGACCCATGAAAACTGTGTGCAGGGCAACCGATATGTTTGTGGGGCTTGCTCACACAAAGCCCCGAAGCTGTGTGCTGACTGTGAACCTGAACCATAAAGAGAAGACGTGATTGGTTCATGTGTAAAGGCTCGGTACAGTGTCTGATACAATCAACACATTATTGTTTTATATCTTGTCATGAATATATTTCCACAAAAATGTATATATATTTCTTTCATTTTTTTTTTTTTTTTTGTCATTTAGGAGACGCTCTTATCCAGAGCGACTTACATATATATATATATATATATTTTTATACTGGCCCCCCGTGGTAATCGAACCCACAACCCTGGCGTTGCAAACGCCATGCTCTATCAACTGAGCTACATCCCTGCCGGCCATTCCCTCCCCTACCCTGGACGACGCTGGGCCAATTGTGCGCCGCCCATGAGTCTCCCGGTCGCGGCCGGCTGCGACAGAGCCTGGATTCGAACCAGGATCTCTAGTGGCACAGTTAGCACTGCGATGCAGTGCCTTAGACCACTGCCTTAGACCAGTGCCTTAGACCACTGCCTTAGACCAGTGCCTTAGACCACTGCCTTAGACCACTGCCTTAGACCACTGCCTTAGACCACTGCCTTAGACCAGTGCCTTAGACCACTGCCTTAGACCACTGCCTTAGACCACTGCCTTAGACCAGTGCCTTAGACCACTGCCTTAGACCAGTGCCTTAGACCAGTGCCTTAGACCACTGCCTTAGACCACTGTCTTAGACCAGTGCCTTAGACCACTGCCTTAGACCACTGCCTTAGACCAGTGCCTTAGACCACTGCCTTAGACCACTGCCTTAGACCACTGCCTTAGACCACTGCCTTAGACCACTGCCTTAGACCACTGCCTTAGACCAGTGCCTTAGACCACTGCCTTAGACCACTGCCTTAGACCACTGCCTTAGACCACTGCCTTAGACCACTGCCTTAGACCACTGCCTTAGACCACTGCCTTAGACCAGTGCCTTAGACCACTGCCTTAGACCACTGCCTTAGACCACTGCGTCACTATTTATACAATTCATCCTTTACAATTGTTCACCTGAACACCTGGCTGGTTATATTATTATTATAATACTTTTCTCATTTGTACTTTGTCAAAATAAACTGTAAATTGGCTTTATTAACTCTATTACTAATTGAATCTACAAATACAGTTGATTAAATGGTTTACACTGTAATGTTTTTATTGTAAGGGAAACAGAAATAGGCTATAGGCCTATTTTGTAGAATTAACTATTGTTGTTATTTTTTTATTAATATATTTCCACAAATATTTCTTCATGCAATTAATCCTTTACAATATATGATGCACTATTTATCAAGCGTTTATTTAACAAACCATGTTTGCACACCTTGCACCTTGCTGGTTGATATGCATCTGATGCACATGCTAAAGTGGACGCCTGGTAACTTTCTCTAGCGGGTTCTTATATGCTGAAAGAACAGGCTGTTCTAGTGTTAAGGACTGGTAGATGGGTGTTGCTCATGCATTCACTCATGCTGACCGGCTCCAGTACTTTGTTCTTGACTAAAGCCTCCAAGTCAGCCTTGACTTTTGGTCTGATAGCATAAGGTACAGGTCCTGCTTTCAGAAACGTTGGTTTGCTGTCTGGCTTAATGCTAAGCTTCCCTGTAATGTCGTTCATACTACCCAGCTGTCCATTAAAGACTTCTCCATGTTTCTTTAAGATGGCAGGTAGGTCTGTGTCTCCATGTGTCATTGTATGCACTGATGGCCAGTCCAGTGTGATTTTCTCCATCTATGAACATCCCAGTAGTGATGCATAGTCTCCTTTCACAACATAGAGTGGCAGCTTTTCAGTTTGACTGTTTACCTGAACTGTGACATCAGTGATGCCTCTCACAGCGACAGATTCACCTGTGTAAGTCTTTAACACGAGGTGCGCTGGTTGAAGTGGAAGGTGTTTCAGTGTCTTTTTTCTGACACAAGAGATACAGCTGTCCCTGTGTTAATCTCCATACTCACCAGCTGTCCCTGTGTTAATCTCCATACACACCAGCTGTCCCTGTGTTAATCTCCATACTAACCAGCTGTCCCTGTGTCAATCTCCATACTAACCAGCTGTCCCTGTGTTAATCTCCATACTAACCAGCTGCCCCTGTGTTAATCTCCATACTCACCAGCTGTCCCTGTGTTAATCTCCATACTCACCAGCTGTCCCTGTGTTAATCTCCATACTAACCAGCTGTCCCTGTGTTAATCTCCATACTAACCAGCTGTCCCTGTGTTAATCTCCATACTAACCAGCTGCCCCTGTGTTAATCTCCATACTCACCAGCTGCCCCTGTGTTAATCTCCATACACACCAGCTGCCCCTGTGTTAACCTCCATACTAACCAGCTGTCCCTGTGTTAATATCCATACTATCCAGCTGTCCCTGTGTTAATATCCATACTATCCAGCTGTCCCTGTGTTAATCTCCATACTATCCAGCTGTCCCTGTGTTAACCTCCATACTAACCAGCTGTCCCTGTGTTAATATCCATACTAA
This sequence comes from Coregonus lavaretus, assembly GCF_964263955.1. Lineage (NCBI taxonomy): Eukaryota > Metazoa > Chordata > Actinopteri > Salmoniformes > Salmonidae > Coregonus > Coregonus lavaretus. The sequence continues at coordinate 84,578,461 of NC_139989.1, forward strand.
CCAGCTGTCCCTGTGTTAATATCCATACTATCCAGCTGTCCCTGTGTTAATCTCCATACTAACCAGCTGTCCCTGTGTTAATCTCCATACTAACCAGCTGTCCCTCTAGCAAGGGGGAGACATAGTAGCCGTGCGGCCCGCCAGGAAAAAGTCAGGATTTTCAGTGTGACTTCCTCGTCTGATGAGTCACTCACCTCAGTGTTCTCTTACTCAACATTGTGAACATGTCTATGTGTCTTTCGTTGGAATGCCTGTTTCTTGTTTCCCATTATTGCAATTTCTCTGTTCTCTTTTTGTTTCTGGAGGATTGTCCGATGTTACCCTTTTTACCACAGGCTGGACAATCCATGTCCTTCCACCAACATGTTGATACCTGATGTCCCACCTTGCCACAGTGGAAGCATGTGACTTGATTTCCCTGTCTCTGATTTTCAGTTGAAACTCTGTGATCAACTTTTTATTTATTTGAAAGGAACACAGACAATAACAAATAGCAGCAGGAATGGTTATACAGTTAGAAACACAATACTGTTAAAATATTTATCAGTATATTATGGAAACTAGTTATTGCAGATAAATACAATTATAATAAACCACATATACAATCACCCACCTCAGCTGCATCAACCCACCCTCCAACCCCTCCTGGGACCACCCCAACCCACCCTCCAACCCCTCCTGGGACCACCCCAACCCACCCTCTAACCTCTCCTGGGACCACCCCAACCCACCCTCCAACCCCTCCTGGGACCACCCCAACCCACCCTCCAACCCCTCCTGGGACCACCCCAACCCACCCTCCAACCCCTCCTGGGACCACCCCAACCCACCCTCCAACCCCTCCTGGGACCACCCCAACCCACCCTCCAACCCCTCCTGGGACCACCCCAACCCACCCTCCAACCCCTCCTGGGACCACCCCAACCCACCCTCCAACCCCTCCTGGGACCACCCCAACACACCCTCCAACCCCTCCTGGGACCACCCCAACCCACCCTCCAACCCCTCCTGGGACCACCCCAACACACCCAACCTGATCTCCATTCAATTAAATACTAAATCAAGGTACACATTTGCACAAAAATGATAATTAACGGTCAATCTGTTGGGTAAAACCCACTACAGGAGTTATTTTATGGTTTCAGCTGCATTTGTTGTTTGGCTAGCCCCATGGATCCTAGCAGTGGATAGTTCTAAATAAATGATATCTATAAAAGTGCTGATCCAATGAGGTGTGGTGGTTGCCATCTTAGTTCCAACATCTTTTTAGCTGCTGTCCAACCTGACAACATGATACGTCTTTGCTGTAATGACAGTGGTGAATTATCATTCAGTAATAACAGTTTGGGGGAACAAGGTATGAGGATACCTCTTTCCAAAACATGTCCCCTGGTCACTCCCAGTACATATGATTAAAGGAGGCCAAGGCACCTTGATTACATAGATCACACAGAGGAGCGGTTGTGATTTCTATTAAATTATGTTTTCTAGGTGGAAGGTTTACCCTGTGTATGAGATTACAATGTATCAGCTGATGATTAGGATTGTTAGATGAACCCACTAAGTTCCTGATGAACTCAACTGGTGAGCCTCTTTAGCAGCTAGTTCCATGGACACACTGATTTCAATGTCCTTTGCCAAGGTCAGATGACTTTCAGTCAACAGTCTCTTTTGTGTAGCTTCACTCCGTAGCCCACATACTAGTCCGTCTCTAATGATGTCATTTAGAACAGCATTAAACTCAGTGTTCTGGTAGTTTCTTTAATGCAGCAGCAAACATTGTTACTGATTCTCCCTCTTCCTGATGTCTCCTGTGGAACCTGAACCTTTCAGCATTAACTAGTGGTTCTGGTGAAAAATGTCCTTTAAGTATCTCCACAATATCCCCATACGTCTTATTACCTGTTCTGTCTGGCTGTAGCAGGCTGCCTAGTAAATTAAATGTCTTTGGCCCCATTACACTAAAACATGGAGGCACAATGTTGTCCTCATCCATGTCATTTACAAGAACAAAATATTCAAACCGTTCTGTATATGAGCTCCACTGCTCAATACTTTCATCAAACTGTCCAATGTTTCCATCAATTCCAATAATTGTTCATTTCTCATTAAGCTCCTGATTGTCACTCACTTCAGTATTGTCCTCAACCAAAGCAATATTTTCCTCAGTCACGTGATCTTCATTCACTTCACTCACTGACGTTTCCTCCTAAGTTCGCTCATTTAGCAGTTTTAATGAAAAGGTTTGTCTTCACAGTTGAATAAATGTCCTATCCTTTAATCACTGTATGTTCCTCCTTTTCATCACGTTGTTTTCCCACTCCGATGTCCGTCTCCAGTCCTTTTCTGCCGTCCATGACGATGTTAACTCCAGTGTTGGAAAAAGTACCCAATTGTCATACTTGAGTAAAAGTAAAGATACCTTAATAGAAAATGACTCAACTAAAAGTGAAAGTCACCCAGTAAAATACTACTTGAGGTAAAGTCTAAAAGTATTTGGTTTTAAATATACTTAAGTATCAAAAGTAAATGTAATTGCTAAAATATACTAAAGTATCAAAAGTAAAAGTACAAGTATAAATCATTTCAAATTCCTTACATAAAGCAAACCAGACGATTGTCTTGTTTTTAAAATGTACGTTCAGCCAGAGGCACACTCCAACATTCAGACAATTTACAAACAAAGCATTTGTGTTTAGTGAGTCTGCCAGATCAGAGGCAGTAGGGATGTTCTCTTGATAAGTGCGTGAATTGGACCATTTTCTGTCCTGCTAAGCATTGAAAATGTAACGAGTACTTTTGGGTGTCAGGGAAAATGTATGGAGTAAAAAGTAAATTTTTTCTTTAGGAATGTAGTGAAGTAAAAGTAAAAGTAGTCAAAAATATAAAGAGTAAAGTACAAATACCCCAAAAAACGACTTAAGTAGTACTTTAAAGTATTTTTACTTAAGTACTTTACACCACTGGTTAACGCTCTTTCTTAGTGGCGCAGTGGTCTAAGGCACTGCATCGCAGTGCTAACTGTGCCACTAGAGATCCTGGTTCGAATCCAGGCTCTGTCGCAGCTGGCCGTGACCGGGAGACTCATGGGCGGCGCACAATTGGCCCAGCGTCGTCCAGGGTAGGGGAGGGAATGGCCGGCAGGGATGTAGCTCAGTTGATAGAGTATGGTGTTTGCAACGCCAGGGTTGTGGGTTCAATTCGTACGGGGGGCCAGTATAAAAAAAATATGTATTCACTAACTGTAAGTCGCTCTGGATAAGAGCGTCTGCTAAATGACTAAAAATGTAAAAAAATGTAAATGTTAGCTAGCTCGACTATGCACTTGCATCTGCTAGCAATACACTGTGCTAACATTAGCCTATTCTGGACCACAGAAAATAACAGTTTTAAACAGTTGTAAAAACCCACTTCTTCCAGACAGAATAGTTCCTGTAGATTCAGACTTACTCATCACCAATCTTTTGTTGTGTCTCGTGGGTTTCATAACCACGTCTGTATAACAATTAAATAATGATGAGACAGGAGACAGGAGACAGGAATCAGTTCAACCATTTATCTGGAACGTGATCATCTCAACACATACAAACCCCCATGATGCTCTGCAGCACAACCCCAATATACAACAAATACATACATAAGTAAATGGACACAAAACAAAACTCATAGAGGAATTTAAATGTTCAGTTGTAGAAAGTAGGGCCATGGGATAGGGTCAGAAAGGTCAGTATGTTTGATAACTGGTTACAGAGGTGACATAACAAGCATAAGGTCCATTATAACACAGTGAAGTAGAGGTGGGAGCTAAAAGCAGACATGGACAGTGAGACGGTGTGAGGAGGTCAGGGGTGAAACACTAGATCAGGACAGGTAGAAATGGCAGGGCTGGAAATAGACACAGAGACACATTCTGATCATGGCTCAGACCTGACCTGAGACACCAAAACAGAAGATGCCATAGCAAAGTCCTGTCCAGTAGGCTATATGGGATTTCCTTTCATCAAAATCCAACACATGGAAATGTGTCCAGTGTGTTTGTGTGTCCAGTGTGTGTGTGTGTGTCCAGTGTGTGTGTGTTTGTCGAGTGTGTGTGTGTGTATCAAGTGTGTTTGTGTGTGTGTGTCCAGTGTGTGTGTGTGTGTATCCAGTGTGTGTGTGTGTGTGTCCAGTGTGTGTGTGTATCCAGTGTGTGTGTGTGTGTCCAGTGTGTGTGTGTGTCCAGTGTGTGTGTGTTCAGTGTGTGTGTGTCCAGTGTGTGTGTGTGTGTTTCCAGTGTGTGTGTGTGTGTATGTCCAGTGTGTGTGTGTGTCCAGTGTGTGTCCAGTGTGTGTGTGTGTGTGTGTGTGTGTGTGTGTGTGTGTGTGTGTCCAGTGTGTGTGTGTGTGTGTGTGTGTCCAGTGTGTGTGTGTGTGTCCAGTGTGTGTGTGTGTCCAGTGTGTGTGTGTTCAGTGTGTGTGTGTCCAGTGTGTGTGTGTGTGTTTCCAGTGTGTGTGTGTGTATGTCCAGTGTGTGTGTGTGTCCAGTGTGTGTGTGTGTGTGTGTGTGTGTGTGTGTGTGTGTGTCCAGTGTGTGTGTGTCCAGTGTGTGTGTGTGTGTGTGTGTGTTCAGTGTGTTTGTGTGTCCAGTGTGTGTGTGTGTGTCCAGTGTGTGTGTGTGTGTGTGTGTGTGTGTGTGTCCAGTGTGTGTGTGTCCAGTGTGTGTGTGTGTTCAGTGTGTGTGTGTGTCTAGTGTGTGTATGTGTGTCCCAAGTGTGTTTGTGTATGTGTGTGTGTCCAGTGTATGTGTGTGTGTGTGTGTCCAGTGTAAGTGTGTCCAGTGTGTGTGTGTCCAGTGTGTGTGTGTGTGTGTGTGTGTGTGTGTGTCCAGTGTGTGTGTGTGTCCAGTGTGTGTGTGTGTCCAGTGTGTGTGTTCAGTGCATGTGTGTGTGTGTGTCTATTGTGTGTGTGTGTGTGTCCAGTGTGTGTGTGTGTATGTCCAGTGTGAGTGTGTCCAGTGTGTGTGTTTGTCCAGTGTGTGTGTGTGTGTGTGTGTGTGTGTGTGTTTGTGTGTGTCCAGTGTGTTTGTCCAGTGTGTATGTTCAGTGTGTGTGTGTGTGTGTGTGTGTGTAATTGTGTGTGTCCAGTGTGTGTGTTCAGTGTGTGTGTTCAGTGTGTGTGTGTGTGTGTGTGTGTGTGTTTGTGTGTGTCTAGTGTGTGTGTGTGTCCAGTGTATATGTGTGTGTGTGTGTGTGTGTGTGTGTTTTTGTGTCCAGTGTGTGTGTGTGTGTCCAGTGTGTGTGTGTGTGTCCAGTGTGTGTGTGTGTGTCCAGTGTGTGTGTGTGTCCAGTGTGTGTGTTTGTCCAGTGTGTGTGTGTGTGTGTGTGTGTCCGGTGTGTGTGTGTGTGTGTGTGTGTGTCCAGTGTGTTTGTGTCCAGTGTGAGTGTGTCCAGTGTGTGTGTGTCCAGTGCGTGTGTGTGTGTATTTGTACAGTGTGTGTGTGTGTGTCCAGTGTGTGTGTGTGTCCAGTGTGTGTGTTCAGTGTGTGTGTGTTTGTTCAGTGTGTGTGTGTGTGTACAGTGTGTGTGTGTCCAGTGTGTGTGTGTGTATGACCAGTGTGAGTGTGTCCAGTGTGTGTGTTTGTCAAGTGTGTGTGTGTGTGTGTGTGTGTGTGTGTTTGTGTGTGCCCAGTGTGTCCCCAGTGTGTGTGTGTGTTTGTCCAGTGTGTGTGTGTGTGTGTATGTGTGTTTGTGTGTGTCTAGTGTGTGTCCAGTGTGTATGTGTGTCCAGTGTGAGAGTGTGTGTGTGTGTGTGTGTCCAGTGTGTGTCCAGTGTTTGTGTGTGTCCAGTGTGTGTGTGTGTGTGTCCAGTGTGTGTGTGTGTCCAGTGTGTGTGTTCAGTGTGTGTTTGTGTGTACAGTGTGTGTGTGACCAGTGTGTGTGTGTGTGTTTGTTTGTGTCAAGTGTGTGTGTGTGTGTGTGTTTGTGTGTGTCCAGTGTGTGTGTGTGTGTGTGTGTGTGTGTGTGTGTGTGTGTGTGTGTGTGTTTGTGTGTGTCCAGTGTGTGTGTTCAGTGTGTGTGTGTGTGTGTACAGTGTGTGTGTGTGTGTGTGTGTGTACAGTGAGTGTGTGTGTGTGTGTGTTTAGTGTGTTTGTGTGTGTGTGTCCAGTGTGTGTGTGTGTGTGTTTGTTTGTGTCCAGTGTGTGTGTGTGTGTACAGTGTGTGTGTGTGTACAGTGTGTGTGTGTGTACAGTGTGTGTGTGTGTGTGTGTCCAGTGTGTGTGTGAGTGTGTGTTTGTGTGTGTGTTCAGTGTGTGTGTGTGTGTACAGTGTGTGTGTGTGTGTGTGTGTGTGTGTGTGTGTGTGTGTGTGTGTGTGTGTGTGTGTGTGTGTACAGTGTGTTTGTGTGTGTGTGTGTGTCCAGTGTGTGTGTGTGAATCTAGTGTGTGTGCGTGTGTGTGTGTCCAGTGTGTGTGTCAGTGTTACCATGGTTATTATTTACAGGGACACTGAGGAGTCAACACCATAAACCCTAAACCCTGGATAGAGGGTCTCAGTGAATGTGGAGTGGAATGTGTTCAGGTGGGTCAGTGTGTCAGAGGAGACTCTGTAGAAGGACAGAGTGCCGGCTGGCCAGTCCAGATACACTCCTACTCTGTGGGAGCTGGAGGAGGGGACGTCTATGGTAGTGGACTTCTTATTATGCCAGACAGAGTAACTGTTGTCAGAGCAGATCAGACTCCAGGACTTGTCATTGTATCCAAGCAAACAGTCATCACCCCTTCCTCTCCTGCCGATTCCTTTATATGTCACTCCTATACCAGCCCCTCTCCCACTCCACTCTACCTCCCAGTAACAGCGCCCAGTCAGACCCTCTCTACACAGCACCTGTTCCCAGACCTCAAATCTCTCTGGGTGATCAGGATACGGCTGCTCCTCTCTCCTACATGTCACCTTTCTGTTCTCCTCAGAAAGAGAGAGGAATCTGTTTACTGTGTTTGGGTCCAGTGTGAGATCACAGACATCTGATGGATGAAACCAGACACAATATTAGAAATCATCATCATTCACATTAGAATGTTAACTCACTTTTCAGTAATTCATTTAATGTAGATGTTTCTAGGTATCAAAAGGAGAAGTTAAGGTAACTTGAGACTTGTTCAGTGATCATATGTTATACTGTATGGTAATATAAAACACACTTATTCCCATTAATTACACACACACACACACATCCTGAACACACACACACACATCCTGAACACACACACACATCCTGAACACACACACACACACACACACATACACACACACACTGAATACACACACACACACACACACACACACACATTTCTAATGTAACAGGAACACGCCACACACACACACACATCCTGAACAGACACACACATCCTGAACACACACACACACACACACACTGAACACACACACAACCTGAACAAACACACAAACACACACACATCCTGAACACACACACACACACACATCCTGAACACACACACACACATCCTGAACACACACACACACACACACATCCTGAACACACACATACACACACTGGATACACACACACACATTTCTAACGTAACACGAACACACCACACACATACACAGACACACACATTGTCAAAGCAACTCTTTGTAAACTTTGGTGTCCCTGATTTGTGCTTCTGTAGAACTACAGCTGATATTTAATATGACCAAGTAAGTAATGATGGTGGTCTTTGACTTTGACTTCACTTGAATTAAGACTTATTCTTAGTCATATTCTTCACAGCAGTCAACACTCACATTTTCTAAGTCCAGGTTTCATTGTGTTCTCTCCACCATGTTCCACACTGTAGCGGTAAGCAGAAGAACAGACAGTCATTGAGGGATACACCTGAACTCACACACACACACACACACACACACTGGACACACACACACACACACTGGACACACACACACACACACACTGGACACATACACATACACAAACACACACACTGGAAACACACACACACACAC
>NC_139989.1:84588962-84768962 GCF_964263955.1 Coregonus lavaretus
ATAAACCCTCTACATACTTGAGTTTCTCCAGTCTGCAGTGTGGATCCTCCAGTCCAGCAGAGAGCAGTCTGACTCCTGAGTCTCCTGGGTGATTGTAGCTCAGGTCCAGCTCTCTCAGGTGTGAGGGGTTTGACCTCAGAGCTGAGGCCAGAGAAGCATAGCCTTCCTCTGTGACTAGACAGCGTGACAGCCTGCAAAGAGTCAAATCATATTAAAACCACACTGCTATTCTTTGGTGGTGAAAATAGTGTCAGTATATTTTTTCAACATATTCAGATATATCAGTGTCCTGAAACCTGCCATATCTATTCATAAATTAATGTATCATTATTAGAAATGACAAATTATCAAAGTATTGCTTGTAGAGAGACAAATATAAAAGTACAAATACAGTGGTGTGAAAAAGTGTTTGCCCCCTTCCTGATTTGTTATTTGTTTGCATGTTTGTCACACTTAAATGTTTTAGATCATCAAACAAATTTAAATATTAGTCAAAGATAACAAGTAAACACAAAATGCAGTTTTGAAATGAATGTTGTTATTATTAAGGGAAAACAAAATCCAAACCTACATGGCCCTGTGTGAAAAAGTGTTTGCCACCCCTTTTATAACACAACTCAACTGTGGTTTATCACACCTGAGTTCAATTCCTCTAGCCACACCCAGGCCTGATTACTGCCACACCTGTTCTCAATCAAGGAATCACTTAAATAGGACCTGCCTGACAAAGTTAAGTAGACCAAAATATCCTCAAAAGCTAGACATCATGCCGAGATCCAAAGAAATTCAGGAACAAATGAGAAAGAAAGTAATTGAGATCCATCAGTCTGGAAAAGGTTATAAAGCCATTTCTAAAGCTTTGGGACTCCAGCGAACCACAGTGAGAGCCATTATCCACAAATGGCGAGAACATGGAACAGTGGTGAACCTTCCCAGGAGTGACCGGCCGACCAAAATGACCCCAAGAGCGTAGCGACGACTCATCCAAGAGGTCACAAAAGACCCCACAACAACATCCAAAGAGCTGCAGGCCTCACTTACTCAGTTAAAGTCAATGTTCATGACTCCACCATAAGAAAGAGACTGGGCAGAAATGGCCTGCATGGCAGAGTTCCAAGACGAAAACCACTGCTGAGCAAAAAAACCATTAAGGCTCGTCTCGTTTTTGCCAGAAAACATATTGATGATCCCCAGACCTTTGGGAAAATACTCTGTGGACTGACGAGACAAAAGTTGAACTTTTTGGAAGGTGTGTGTCCCATTACATCTGCCGTAAAAGTAACATCGCATTTCAGAAAAAGAACATCATACCAACAGTAAAATATGGTGGTGGTAGTGTGATGGTCTGGGCCTGTTTTGCTGCTTCAGGACCTGGAAGACTTGCTGTGATAAATGGAACCATGAATTCTGCTATCTACCAAAAAATCCTGAAGGAGAATGTCCGGCCATCTGTTCGAGACCTCAAGCTGAAGCGAACTTGGATTCTGCAGCAGGACAATGATCCAAAACACACCAGCAAGTTCACCTCTGAATGGCTGAAGAAAAACAAAATGAAGACTTTGGAGTGGCCTAGTCAAAGTCCTGACCTGAATCCTATTGAGATGCTGTGGCATGACCTTAAAAAGGCAGTTCATGCTCGAAAACCCTCCAATGTGGCTGAATTACAACAATTCTGCAACGATGAGTGGGCCAAAATTCCTCCACAGCGCTGTAAAAACTTCATTGGAATTCAAATGTTTGATTGCAGTTGTTGCTGCTAAGGGTGGCCCAACCAGTTATTAGGTTGTAGGGGGCAATCACTTTTTCACAAAGGGCCATGTGGGTTTGGATTTTGTTTTCCCTTAATAATAACAACCTTCATTTCAAAACTGCATTTTGTGTTTGCTTGTGTTATCTTTGACTAATATTTAAATTTGTTTGATGATCTGAAACATTTAAGTGTGACAAACATGCAAACAAATAAGAAATCAGAAAGGGGGCAAACACTTTTTCACACCACTGTAAAACTGTAAGCTTCACTGTCCAAACACATATGATGTGGACTATGTGTGCCTGGTAAACACATGTGGATCTGGTGAACAGTTATCACTTGTTGACCAACTACAGGAATACTGACCTCAGAGTCTCCAGTTTACAGTGGGGATTCTCCTGTCCAGCAGAGAGCAGCTTCACTCCTGAATCCTTCAGGTCATTGTTACTCAGGTCCAGCTCTCTCAGGTGTGAGGGGTTTGACATCAGAGCAAAGACCAGAGAAGCACAGCCTTCCTCTGTGACTCCACAGCCTGACAGCCTGCAAAGAGTCAAATCATATTAAAACCACACTGCTATTCTTTGGTGGTGAAAATAGTGGCAGTATATTTTTTCAACATATTCAGATATATCAGTGTCCTGAAACCTGCCATATCTATTCATAAATTAATGTATCATTATTAGAAATGACAAATTATCAAAGTATTGCTTGTAGATAGAAAAATTTATAGTACAACTATTTGAGTAGACTGACCAGAGCAGTTTAAAAAGCAGAATCAGTCAAAAGACAGACAGTGAGGTATCAGATTTAGATTGTATTGAGTATACAGTCTACACCATATCTATTTTGACAGTGAAGCTAACATTTTAAATGTGGCTCTGTACTCCAGCATTTTGGATTTGAGATCAAATGTTTCATATGAGGTGACAGTATATAATGTCACCTTTTATTTGAGGGTATTTTCATACATATCTGTTTCACCGTTTAGAAAAATAAAAGCACTTTACGTGTCTAGTCCCCCTATTTCAAGAAGTCATAAGTATTCTGACCAATTCACCTATAGTGTATTAAAGTAGTCAAAAGTTTAGCATTTGGTCCCAAACTTGTTGGTTGCTTTTGCAGTTTGTTTTGGTTGTGTTTTGGGTTATATTTGTCCGATAGTAACTGAATGGTGGATGATGACTGGAGTAATTTTCTGTCTAAGTGAGTAGATAACATGTTTCTAAACACTACTAAATTAATCCTGATGATGACATGATTAAGAAAAATCAGGAATAAATCATGAATAATAATGAATGAGAAAGTTACAGAGGCTACAACAAAACATACTAACCTCTCACCATTAACATCAAATAAAAGGTGACATTCTGTACTGTCGCCTAATATGAAACATTATATCTCAAATCCAAAATGCTGGAGCATAGCACCAAATGTAAAACTGTAAGCTTCACTGTCCAAACACATATGGTGTGGACTATGTGTGCCTGGTAAACACATGTGGATCTGGTGAACAGTTATCACTTGTTGACCAACTACAGGAATACTGACCTCAGAGTCTCCAGTTTACAGTGGGGATTCCCCAGTCCAGCAGAGAGCAGCTTCACTCCTGAATCCTTCAGGTCATTGTTACTCAGATCCAGCTCTCTCAGGTGTGAGGGGTTTAACATCAGAGCTGAGACCAGAGAAGCACAATCTCCCACTGTAATTCGACAGCCTGACAGCCTGGAAAGAGAAAAATCATATTAAAACCACACTGCTATTCTTTGGTGGTGAAAATAGTGGCAGTATATTTTTTCAACATATTCAGATATATCAGTGTCCTGAAACCTGCCATATCTATTCATAAATTAATGTATCATTATTAGAAATTACAAATTATCGAAGTATTGCTTGTAGATAGAAAAATATAAAAGAACAAATATTGAGTAGACTGACCAGAGCAGTTTAAAAAGCAGAATCAGTCAAAAGACAGACAGTGAGGTATCAGATTTAGATTGTATTGAGTATACAGTCCACACCATATCTATTTTGACAGTGAAGCTAACATTTTAAATGTGGCTCTATACTCCAGCATTTTGGATTTGAGATCAAATGTTTCAAATGAGGTGACAGTATATAATGTCACCTTTTATTTGAGGGTATTTTCATACATATCTGTTTCACCATTTAGAAAAATAAAAGCACTTTATGTATCTAGTCCCCCTATTTGAAGAAGTCATAAGTATTCTGACCAATTCACCTATAGTGTATTAAAGTAGTTCAAAGTTTAGTATTTTGTTCCAAACTCGTTGGTTGCATTTGCAGTTTGTTGGGGTTGTGTTTTGGGTTATGTTTTGCCCGATAGTAACTGAATGGTGGATGATGACTGGAGTAATTTTCTGTCTAAGTGAGTAGATAACATGTTTCTAAACACTACTAAATTAATCCTGATTTTTGTATTATTTTTTTATTTCACCTTTATTTAACCAGGTAAGCCAGTTGAGAACAAGTTCTCATTTACAACTGCGACCTGGCCAAGATAAAGCAAAGCAGTGCGATAAAAACAACACAGAGTTACATATGGGGTAAAAAAACATAAAGTCAAAAATACAACAGAAAATATATATACAGTGTGTGCAAATGTAGCAAGTTATGGAGGTAAGGCAATAAATAGGCTATAGTGCAAAATAATTACAATAGTATTAACACTGGAATGCTAGATGTGCAAGAGATTATGTGCAAATAGAGATACTGGGGTGCAAAAGAGCAAAATAAATAACAATATAGGGATGAGGTAGTTGGGTGGGCTAATTTCAGATGGGCTGTGTACAGGTGCAGTGATCGGTAAGGTGCTCTGACAACTGATGCTTAAAGTTAGTGAGGGAGATAAGTGTCTCCAGCTTCAGAGATTTTTGTAATTCGTTCCAGTCATTGGCAGCAGAGAACTGGAAGGAATGGCGGCCAAAGGAGGTGTTGGCTTTGGGAATGACCAGTGAGATATACCTGCTGGAGCGCAGACTATGGGTGGGTGCTGCTATGGTGACCAATGAGCTAAGATAAGGCGGGGATTTGCCTAGCAGTGATTTATAGATGGCCTGGAGCCAGTGGGTTTGACGACGAACATGTAGTGAGGACCAGCCAACAAGAGCGTACAGGTCACAGTGGTGGGTAGTGTAAGGGGCTTTGGAGACAAAACGGATGGCACTGTGATAGACTACATCCAGTTTGCTGAGTAGAATGTTGGAGGCTATTTTGTAAATGACATCGCCGATGTCAAGGATCGGTAGGATAGTCAGTTTTACGAGGGCATGTTTGGCAGCATGAGTGAAGGAGGCTTTGTTGCGAAATAGGAAGCCGATTCTAGATTTAACTTTGGATTGGAGATTCTTAATGTGAGTCTGGAAGGAGAGTTTACAGTCTAACCAGACACCTAGGTATTTGTAGTTGTCCACATACTCTAGGTAAGACCCGTCGAGAGTGGTGATTCTAGTCGGGTGGGCCGGTGCCAGCAGCGTTCGATTGAAAAGCATGCATTTAGTTTTACTAGTGTTTAAGAGCAGTTGGAGGCTACTGAAGGAGTGTTGTATGGCATTGAAGCTCGTTTGGAGGTTTGTTAACACAGTGTCCAATGAAGGGCCAGATGTATACAAAATGGTGTCGTCTGCGTAGAGGTGGATCTGAGAGTCACCAGCAGCAAGAGCGACGTCATTGATATACACAGAGAAAAGTGTCGGCCCAAGAATTGAACCCTGTGGCACCCCCATAGAGACTGCCATAGGTCCAGACAACAGGCCCTCCGATTTGACACACTGAACTCTATCTGAGAAGTAGTTGGTGAACCAGGCGAGGCAATCATTTGAGAAACCAAGGCTATTTAGTCTGCCAATAAGAATGCGGTGGTTGACAGAGTCGAAAGCCTTGGCCAGGTCGATGAAGACGGCTGCACAGTACTGTCTATTATCAATCGCGGTTATAATATCGTTTAGGACCTTGAGTGTGGCTGAAGTGCACCCATGACCAGCTCGGAAACCGGATTGCATAGCGGAGAAGGTACGGTGGTATTCGAAATGGTCGGTGATCTGTTTGTTAACTTGGCTTTCAAATACTTTCGAAAGGCAGGGCAGGATGGATATAGGTCTGTAGCAGTTTGGATCTAGAGTGTCACCCCCTTTGAAGAGGGGGATGACCGCGGCAGCTTTCCAATCTCTGGGGATCTCAGACGTTATGAAAGAGAGGTTGAACAGACTAGTAATAGGGGTTGCGACAATTTCGGCGGCTAGTTTTAGAAAGAAAGGGTCCAGATTGTCTAGCCCAGATGATTTGTAGGGGTCCAGATTTTGCAGCTCTTTCAGAACATCAGCTGTCTGAATTTGTGTGAAGGAGAAGCGGGGGGGGGCATGGGCAAGTTGCAGCGGAGGGTGCAGAGTTGGTGGCCGGGGTAGTGGTAGCCAGATGGAAAGCATGGCCAGCTGTAGCAAAATGCTTGTTGAAATTCTCGATTATTGTAAATTTATCGGTGGTGATAGTGTTTCCTAGCCTCAGTGCAGTGGGCAACTGGGAGGAAGTGCTCTTATTCTCCATGGACTTCACAGTGTCCCAAAACTTTTTGGAGTTAGTGCTACAGGATGCAAATTTCTGTTTGAAAAAGTTAGCCTTTGCTTTCCTGACTGCTTGTGTATATTGGTTCCTAACTTCCCTGAAAAGTTGCATATCGCGGGGGCTATTTGATGCTAATGCAGTAAGCCACAGGATGTTTTTGTGCTGGTCAAGGGCAGTCAAGTCTGAGAAGAACCAGGGGCTATATCGGTTCTTAGTTCTGTATTTTTTTAATGGGGCATGTTTATTTAAGATTGAGAGGAAATTACTTTTAAGGAACAACCAGGCATCCTCTACTGACGGAATGAGATCTATATCCATCCAGGATACCTGGGCCAGGTCAATTAGGAAGGCCTGCTCGCTAAAGTGTTTTAGGGAGCGTTTGACAGTGATGAGGGGTGGTCGTTTGACCGTGGACCCGTTACGGACGCAGGCAATAAGGCAGTGATCGCTGAGATCCTGGTTGAAGACAGCTGAGGTGTATTTAGAGGGTATGTTAGTCAGTATGATATCTATGAGGGTACCCATGTTTACGGATTTAGGGTTGTACCTGGTAGGTTCGTTGATAATTTGCGTGAGATTGAGGGCATCTAGTTTGGATTGTAGGATGGCCGGGGTATTAAGCATTTCCCAATTTAGGTCACCAAGCAGTACGAACTCTGAGGATAAATGGGGGGCAATCAATTCACATATGGTGTCCAGGGCACAGCTGGGGGCTGAGGGGGGTCTGTAGCAAGCGGCAACAGTGAGAGACTTATTTCTGGAAAGGTGGATTTTTAGAAGTAGAAGCTCAAACTGTTTGGGCACAGACCTGGATAGTATGATAGAGCTCTGCAGGCTATCTCTACAGTAGATTGCAACTCCACCCCCTTTGGCAGTTCTATCTAGACGGAAAATGTTATAGTTGGGGATGGAAATTTCAGAATTTTTGGTGGCCTTCCTGAGCCAGGATTTAGACACTGCTAGAACATCAGGGTTGGCGAAGTGTGCTAACGCAGTGAATAAGAAGTAGACTTCTGATATTTACGTGCAAGAAACCAAGACTTTTGCGATTACAGAAGTCAGCAAATGATAGCGCCTGGGGAGTAGGAGTGATACTGAGGGCTGCAGGGCCTGGGTTAGCCTCTACATCACCAGAGGAACAGAGGAGGACTAGAATAAGGATACGGCTAAAGGCTTTAAGAACTGGTCTTCTAGTGCGTTGGGTACATAGAATAAAGGGGGCAGATTTCCGGGTGTTGTAGAAAAGATTCAGGGCATTATGTACAGACAAGGATATGGAAGGATATGAGTAAAGTGGAGGTAAACCTAAGCGTTGGGTAACAATGAAAGAGATAGCATCACTGGAGGCACCAATTGAGTCGGTCTCCACGTGTATGGGGGGTGGGACAAAGGAGCTATCTAAGGCAGGTTTAGCTGGGCTGGGGGATCTACAGTGAAATAGTATGATGATGCCATGATTAAGAAAAATCAGGAATGAATCATGAATAATAATGAGTGAGAAAGTTACAGAGGCTACAACAAAACATGCTAACCTCTCACCATTACCAATAACAGAGGGGGTACGATACTTGTTCCTCTGTAACTTTCTCATTCATCATTATTCACAATTCATTCATGATTATTCATAATCATGGTAGCATCCACATGAATGTAGAAGTGTTCAGAAACATCTTCTATTCTTACTGACAATACAAGTGAAGTGACTCCAAAATGACAGGACATTATTCACCATTCAGTTTCTATTGGGAAAAACATCATCCAAAACACAACCAAGACAACCAAGACAAACTGCAAATGTATTCAACAAGTTTGTAGAATCACAAGCTTGATGTAATCACTGCAGGTAAGGAATATGGGACCAAATACTAAACTTATGACTACTTTAATACAATATAAGTGAATATGTCCAAATTATTACGACATATACAAATGGGAGAAATAGATACATAAATTGATTTCATTTTTAAACAGTAACACAGATATGTATGAAAATATCATCAAATAAAAGGTGACATTCTGTACTGTCGCCTCATATGAAACATTTTATCTCAAATCCAAAATGATGGAGTATAGCAGCAAATTTAATACTGTAAGCTTCACTGTCCAAACACATATGGTGTGGACTATGTGTGCCTGGTAAACACATGTGGATCTGGTGAACAGTTACCACTTGTTGACCAACTACAGGAATACTGACCTCAGAGTCTCCAGTTTACAGTGGGGATTCCCCAGTCCAGCAGAGAGCAGCTTCATTCCTGAATCCTTCAGATCATTGTTACTCAGATCCAGCTTTCTCAGGTGTGAGGGGTTTGACTTCAGAGCTGAGACCAGAGAAGCACAGCCTTCCTCTGTGACTAGACAGCCTGACAGCCTGCAAAGAGTCAAATCATATTAAAACCACACTGCTATTCTTTGGTGGTGAAAATAGTGGCAGTATATTTTTTCAACATATTCAGATATATCAGTGTCCTGAAACCTGCCATATCTATTCATAAATTAATGTATCATTATTAGAAATGACAAATTATCAAAGTATTGCTTGTAGATAGAAAAATGTATAGTACAAATATTTGAGTAGACTGACCAGAGCAGTTTAAAAAGCAGTATCAGTCAAAAGACAGACAGTGAGGTATCAGATTTAGATTGTGTTGAGTATACAGTCCACACCATATCTATTTTGACAGTGAAGATAACATTTTAAATGTGGCTTTTTACTTCAGCATTGTGGATTTGAGATCAAGCGTTTCATATGAGGTTACAGTATATAATGTCACCTTTTATTTGAGGGTATTTTCATACATATCTGTTTCACCGTTTAGAAATGAAAGCACTTTATGTATCTAGTCCACCTATTTGAAGAAGTCATAAGTATTCTGACAAATTCACTTATAGTGTATTAAAGTAGTCAAAAGTTGAGTATTTGGTTGTAAACTCGTTGGTTGCATTTTCAGTTTGTTTTGGTTGTGTTTTGGGTTATGTTTTGTCCAATAGTAACTGAATGGTGGATGATGACTGGAGTAATTTTCTGTCTAAGTGAGTAGATAACATGTTTCTAAACACTACTAAATTAATCCTGATGATGACATGAAGAACAATCATGAATGAATCATAAATAATAATGAGTGAGAAAGTTACAGAGGCTACAACAAAACATGCTAACCTCTCACCATTACCAATAACAGAGGGGGTATGATCCTTGTTCCTCTATAACTTTGTCATTTGTCATTATTCACGATTCATTCATGATTATTCATAATCATAGTAGCATCCACATGAATGTAGAAGTCTTCAGAAACGTCTTCTATTCTTACTGACAATACAAGTGAAGTGACTCCAAAATGACAGGACATTATTCACCATTCAGTTTCTATTGGGAAAAACATCATCCAAAACACAACCAAGACAAACTGCAAATGTATTCAATAAGTTTGTAGAATCACATGACTGGCAAGGATTACGGTACCAAATACTAAACTTTAGACTAAATTAATCCTAGTGTGTGTGTTTGTGTGTCCAGTGTGTGCCTGTGTCCAATGTGTGTGTGTACAGTGTGTGTGTGTGTGTGTGTGTGTGTGTCCAGGTTGTTTGTGTGTCCAGCGTGTGTGTGTGTGTGTCCAGTGTGTATGTGTTTGTCCAGTGTGTGTGTGTGTGTGTGTGTGTGCAGGTTGTGTGAGTGTCCAGTGTGTGTGTGTGTGTGTGTCCAGTGTGTGTCAAGTGTGTGTGTGTGTGTGTGTGTCCAGTGTGTGTGTGTCCAGTGTGTGTGTGTGTCCAGTGTGTGTGTGTGTGTGTGTCCAGTGTCTGTCCAGTGTGTGTGTGTGTGTGTGTGTGTGTCCAGTGTGTGTGTGTGTGTGTGTCCAGTGTCTGTCCAGTGTGTGTGTGTGTGTGTGTGTGTGTCCAGTGTGTGTGAACCAAAACAAACTGCAAATGCAATCACAAGCTTGATGTAATAGTAATAACATGCCATTTAGCAGACGCTTTTATCCAAAGCGACTTACAGTCATGCGTGCATACATTTTTGTGTATGGGGTCCCGGGGATCGAACCCACTACCTTGGCGTTACAAGCGCCGTGCTCTACCAGCTGAGCTACAGAGGACCACATGAATCACTGCAGGTAAGGAATATGGGACCAAATACTAAACGTATGACTACTTTAATACAATATAAGTGAATATGTCCAAATTATTACGACTTTTTCAAATGGGAGAACTAGACACATAAAGTGCTTTCATTTCTAAACAGTAACACAGATATGTATGAAAAACCTCAAATAAAAGGTGACATTATATACTGTCACCTCATATGAAACATTTTATCCCAAATCCAAAATGCTGGAGCATAGCGCCACATTTTAAACGGTAAACTTCACTGTCCAAACAAATATGGTGTGGACTATGTGTGCCTGGTAAACACATGTGGATCTGGTGAACAGTTATCACTTGTTGACCAACTACAGGAATACTGACCTCAGAGTCTCCAGTTTACAGTGGGGATTCCCCAGTCCAGCAGAGAGCAGCTTCACTCCTGAATCCTTCAGGTCATTGTTACTCAGATCCAGCTCTCTCAGGTGTGAGGGGTTTGACCTCAGAGCTGAGACCAGAGAAGCACAGCCTTCCTCTGTGACTCCACAGCCTGACAGCCTGCAAAGAGATCATCATGATTTCACAAACACACTGTTAATTTAACACCAGTAGTGTAGAAGGACAATGGCAGATACATTTGGTTTATTCTCTTAAACAACATATATATTCATCTTCCGTCTCCTAGAATTGTATGGTCATATTGTTATACTAATGTGAACATCAATGCATTGATTCAGTAAGTTTTTCAATGTAATATTATATATTATATACATATTATAATACATATATTTCTCTAAACTTAATATTTATTCCTGATGATTAGTACTTAAATGTCATTTTATGTACTCACAGAGCAGCTCTGGAGGCTTTGACCACTGGCAGCAGCCTCAGAAGACCTTCCTGTGATCTGGAGTATTTCTTCAGGTCAAACACATCCAGCTCCTTTTCTGAAGTCAGCAACACAAAGACCAGAGCTGACCACTGTGCACGTGACAATTTGGCTTCTGAGAGACTTCCTGATCTCAGGTAGCTTTGGATCTCCTCCACAAGAGAATGGTCATTCAGTTCATTCAGACAGTGGAACAGATTGATGCACCTCTCTGGAGAGGGATTCTCCCTGATCTTCTCCTTGATGTACTTGACTGTTTCTTCATGGCTCTGTGAGCTGCTTCTTGTCTTTGTCAGTAGGCCTTGTAAGTGCTTCTGATTGGACTCCAGTGAGAGGCCCAGAAGGAAGCGGAGGAAAAGGTCCAGGTTTCCTGTCTCACTTTGTAAGGCTTTATCCACAGCACTCTTGTAGACAGTAACTTTACGCTTGTGTCTGATCCTCACAGAAAGGTTCCTGGACGTTGATTGAGGTTCTGCCATTAGATTGTCATTGTTGTTGATGAATGAGAGGAACACATATACAGCAGCCAGAAACTCCTGAATGCTCAGATGCACGAAGCAGTACACCTTGTCCTGGTACAGCCCACATTCCTCTTTAAAGAGCTGTGTGCACAATCCTGAGTACACTGAGGCTTCATTGACATCAATGCCAGCCTCTTTCAGGTCTTCTTCATAGAAAATCAGATTGCCCTTCACAAGCTGTTGAAAAGCCAGTTTTCCCAGTGACAGAATGCTCTCTTTATTCCAGTGTGGACCTGTCTCTTCTTTCCCAAGATACTTTTCATTCTTCTGTTTGGTATGAAACTCCACAAGGTGTGAGTACATCTCAGTCAGAGTCTTGGGCATCTCTTCTCTCTTATGTTTCAACATGGGTTCAAGGACTGTTGCAGAAATCCAACAGAAGACTGGAATGTGGCACATGATGTGGAGGCTCCTTGATGTCTTTATGTGTGAGATGATTCTGCTGGCCAGGTCCTCATCACTGAATCTCTTCCTGAAGTACTCCTCCTTCTGTGGGTCATTGAACCCTCGTACCTCTGTCACCTGGTCAACACACACTGAAGGGATCTGATTGGCTGCTGCAGGTCGGGTAGTTATCCAGAGGAGAGCAGAGGGAAGCAGATTTCCCTTGATGAGGTTTGTCAGCAGAACATCCACTGAGGTTGACTTTGTGACGTCACAACAGATCTTGTTCTTCTGGAAGTCCAGGGGCAGTCGGCACTCATCCAGACCATCAAAGATGAACAGAACTTTGTACTTGTGGTAGTTGGAGATTCTTGAGTCTTTGGTTTCCATTGAGAAGTGATTGAGAAGTTCAATGAAATTGTGTTCATCCCCGTTCATCAAATTGAGCTCCCGAAAAGTGAATGAAAATACAAATTGGACATCCTGATTTGCTTTTCCTTCAGCCCAGTCCAGAATGAACTTCTGCACAGAGACTGTTTTTCCAATGCCAGCAACTCCCTTTGTCAGCACAGTTCTGATAAGTTTGTCTTGTCCAGTTAAGGGTTTGAAGATGTCGTTACATTTGATTGCAGTCTCTGGTCTTGCTTGTTTCCTGGTTGTTGTCTCAATCTGTCTCAGCTCATGTTCATTATTGACCTCTCCTGTTCCACCCTCTGTGATGTAGAGGTCTGTGTAGATCTTATTGAGAAGTGTTGGGTTTCCTTGTTTAGTGTTCCCCTCAAATACACATTGAAACTTCTTCTTTAGATTAGATTTGAGTTCACGTTGGCAAATCACAGCAAGCTCATCTGAATGAAGAAATAACACAGAGGATATTAATATTACGTCTGATTTAATGCCTACAGTATTCTAGGACTGTTATAAAATTTTAAATTATAATCATTTCTTCGCTTAACTGACTGTATAAATGTGTAAATGTTTTCATAATGCATTACAGACTGGTGTGACTGATTATAGTATTATTGGTATTATCTCTCTCTCTCTCTCTCTCTCTCTCTCTCTCTCGCTCTCTCTCTCTCTCTCTCTCTCTCTCTCTCTCTCTCTCTCTCAAAACAAAACATCCCTGCTCCTACTTGATGAGGTCACTAGGGGTTGTGTTAAGGCTGCTACAATATCATTGAGTTACACAGCTACTTTAGCTGTACTTTAGCTACAGCTTTTAAATGTTCTAAAACAGCATTCTACATGAGGCAGACAGCTCTTACTTTTCTCCAGTGTGTCAGCAAGCTCCTTCTGGTTCATTTTCCTCAGGACGTGCAGTGTGATCTTCAGAGCCCCCTCTCTGGCACTGCTCTCCTGCTTCTCATCTTCAGCATCCACCACTTCCTTATCCTGTTTCTGACTCTCAAAGCCTGGGAGTTCTGGACTAAGAATCCTCTTGAACATCTTCAGCTCGTTCTTCACAAATGTCATGATATTCTCTTCAAGCAACTGAAATAAATCAAGTAAATCAGTTAAGCAAGAGACTAAATGCTTTCTCATTAACACATTAATGAATGATTGAGAGATCAACTTTACTTGAGGTAAACAAAAACAAATGTACACAACAGGACCACATACACTGAATATGGAGGCCAGGTCTGTTTGATGACTCTGGGAAGACAGACCACTGAGAATCTCTGACTCTGATCTCTCCTGTTGGTTTCTGTGGACAAAACATGAGATTACATTTCCTCATCCAGGGAGTGCACACACACACACACACACACACACACACACACACACACACACACACACACACACACACACACACACACACACACACTCAAAGGGAATGTAGTGTTTGTTTAATATTGTTTCAGGACTATGAAAATGTCAGTTTCATTGTTTGTTATGCTATAAATTGTTATTTTATGGTTGTAAGTGGTAAAATGAACTAGAAAATGTCATATTTTGAAATTCTGAGTAATTACTACTTTAGTAAGGATATATACGTTATTCAGTACTACTGCAGTTACTAAATAATTCCAATAGATGGCAGCGTAAGACAATGAATGACATTTCAGAAGGTTAGTTTAGTTTTCTCCCTGAATACACCACCACTCCCCCTTACAGGAAAACTCCTGCACACGCTTTTTACTGTCCCTTTCCACACTGCTAACGCAAGAGGAACGACTGAAAAAGCATTTAACACATTACTGTGAAATAATATAACGATGATTCATGTTTATTATTACCTGTTTTTATGCTCATGTTTTGAATTTATACTTCATTACTATAACGATTATCAATAAGCCTGAACATTAATTTAGTCACCTCTGGTCGAGAAAAACATATTTTCCTAGTACATTCATTGTCAGATTCATCAACCAGCAGCGAGCACTCTGCCTTCTAGCACAAGCGAGGGGCATGTTGAGGTACATTTGCTAACCAGGAGGGTTGCACAATCTAATTTATTATAATTCATAATTTATTGGTGGGCTGGAAGACGCACTCTTGTCTTATCTATTCCGAGGTTGTTTAATCGCAATATTAGATATTTAAAAATGCATGTATACTAGGGTTGAGGTTGGAGCATCTGACTAGTGATTATTTACCAGGGGTTCAACACCTGCTATAGTCACTATTTAATTGCTCTTCCAAAAGCATCACAGGCCTAATACGAGATATATAGCTAGCTAAAGTAATGAGTGACCATTTTAGAAAATCATGGGACATATAGTATTTGGTTGCATGCTATTTCATGTCAATCATATTGCTGCTTGTAGCCTATAACTGATGCTTCGTGGTCTTATGCTGCCATCTATTGGAAATATTTAGCAATTAAAAGTTATTAATTCACATACAGACGTTGGTGAGGCAGCTGAGAAATAAAGTGTATTAGATCAACATGGTTAACCATGACCAGAAAATGTTTAATGTTTGATGGCTATCTGCCAGCCATCACTTCTTAAACTGTCTCACCTCACTATTGGTGACCACAACATGTACTCAGGTGAACAGTGTGCGCGCTCACCAAGTAGCCGTAACCTTGTTAATAATAAGTTACCTGAGGTAAACTTACAGGGTTAACGCTCACCAAGTAGCCGTAACCTTGTTAATAATCAGTTACCTGAGGTAAACTTACAGGGTTAACGCTCACCAAGTAGCCGTAACCTTGTTAATAATAAGTTACCTGAGGTAAACCTACAGGGTTAACGCAGGCAGGTCTCATTGATAACAATAGTGAAGCTGGCATTGTGACGCAGAACAATGGGCTGGGAATAGAACGTTCTGATGGCGAGTCGGTGTCACGGAGCTCAATAGAACTAATAGGAGCTGGTAGGGTGAAAAATACCCTAAAATAAAGCCTGTTTTTTCGCGATTACTTCATAACCAGGGACAGAAGGTAATATTATGAAACTGGGCTCCATGGCGGATGCAATGAACTAATTTTATCAGAAATAAATGTTGTAAAAAATGTCACTTGAGGCGCCCCAAAAATAATATTCAGAAGTTCAGTCCTTGGACACAGAGGGGTTAAACACTAAAGTTACCGTCCATCTAGTGAAGAGAGGAGAACCGGACAGAGGGATGGTAGGTAGCCAGCATCCGTCAACGAGAGAGGGAGAAGCCCTCCACGGTATTTAACAGGTGGAAGAAACAACCAGGGAGCTCCATCGGTCCACAAGAAATGCAGGCAGCCGGTGATGATGTAGTGGTAGCTAGGATAACTAGGATGCTGCTGGTAGAGTAGCTAGCTTAGCTAGCTGTACCGACTAGCTTGGCTAGCTAGCAGGTCGTTCATCTGTCCCTCGAGGATGATGACGAATCCGGTGAACCACACAATTAAACAAGAAGAGCGAGTGAAAAGGATCTGGCTACACTCATACTGTCACTGACCATTACGCAAAAAAGCAAATCGAACAATAAACTTCGGTGTCTCAATACTGTAACAAACTCCGTCGTTGTTTCCCAACATCACCTCAGACCACTCTGCGCGTAACTGGACAATATGCTTGGCGCCAAACCGTACGTGGACGCAGAAAGTTTCAGAACGCGGACATTAGCAGAGCAACACAATAAACTAAAAGCAGTCTTTAAAGTCGAGTACAGTAGTAATATTCTTTTTTATTATGTCAAACAAAAATTATTCGTTTTTTAAAACAAGACTTTGAGATCTGGGCACGTATCCAAAAAGCGTCTCAGATTAGAAAATGTGTCGTATAAGTGCTGAGAATAAAGCCGTTTTAGTCCTACTCTTATGGGTATAAATTAAAGCTATGCATGAAGCCTCTTTATTCATAAGCGTCCCACCTAGTTGGCAGATATTTAGGACACCTCCTGAGCTGTCCTAACCAGTTAAGAGGTACCAGCAGGTGTCTTGATAATAGAAACATGCAGCGAGTCAGTGGTTCCTGTGCAACATGTAATTGCTTTGGAACAGTGGCGACCTGTCATTCAGGGCAGAGCCCCACCTGTTTAGCAGATGCTCTTACCCAGAGCGATTTACAGTAAGTGCATTCATCTTAAGATAGCTAGGTGAGACAACCAGATAATACAGTCAAATATACAGGATACGAACATTCAATTTCAGCTAAACAATGGATATATAGCGTTTTGCAATAAAAATAATAATAATTATCTACATCTAAAATCTATTAATTAAACATCTGAGAACAGTAATATTGAAGGTACCCATAAGCAACCATTTCTGATTATTGTGGAAATAGCATTTAGGAAATAAACTCTTAATAATTCTTAAACAAAATTGTCATCTCACCTCTTAGCTTTGGTGTCATGTTCCCCAGAGAGACTCATTTTAGACCACTGACCCCTAAACAGAGATCCAACATGTTGGTTGTAGTTAACACAGTAATTCTTGAATGTGAATTGTTATCATTTATTAATTATCTCTTACAAAACATTTACTAACAGACATATTGAAACAGTCAGGCTATTTAATGCAATCAAATGAACATCTGGTTGTGACATCTCTTCTCCATGTTAACTGTCAATAATAATAATAAGTCACTGTTTGTTAAGGTAGTTATAGACAGTGCAGCAACACAAGGCCATGTCTCACACTTATTTGTATTCATTAAAAGTCAGCCAATTATTATCTTTAAATCTGTTCTTTTCTAAACGTATCTGAGAATGTAGACAGAAGGGCTAAAACGGGCTTGATTGATCTGGGGGGGATCAGTGATCTATACAGAAAGGTTTTTTGCAACAATTAAGAGATGTTTTATTATTTAAAGTAGGCTAGGTTATAATGTATAACAGTAATTTTTTGTGTAAAGCAGATCAAGGTCTATACCTCAGCCAGTGGTGACCCGTCATTCAGGGCAGGTGGCCTTTCCTGTTTTGCATGTTATTTTGGCATTAATACGTGTCACATATCAGTTTGCAAAAAAATTAAAACTAATATATATACACTGCTCAAAAAAATAAAGGGAACACTAAAATAAGACATGCTATATCTGAATGAATGAAATAATCTTATTAAATACTTTTTTATTTACATAGTTGAATGTGCTGACAACAAAATCACACAAAAATTATCAATGGAAATCAAATTAATCAACCCATGGAGGTCTGGATTTGGAGTCACCCTCAAAATTAAAGTGGAAAACCACACTACAGGCTGATCCAACTTTGATGTAATGTCCTTAAAACAAGTCTAAATGAGGATCAGTAGTGTGTGTGGCCTCCACATGCCTGTATGACCTCCCTACAACGCCTGGGCATGCTCCTGATGAGGTGGCGGATGGTCTCCTGAGGGATCTCCTCCCAGACCTGGACTAAAGCATGCGCCAACTCCTGGACAGTCTGTGGTGCAACGTGGCGTTGGTGGATGGAGCGAGACATGATGTCCCAGATGTGCTCAATTGGATTCAGGTCTGGGGAACGGGCGGGCCAGTCCATAGCATCAATGCCTTCCTCTTGCAGGAACTGCTGACACACTCCAGCCACATCAGGTCTAGCATTGTCTTGCATTAGGAGGAACCCAGGGCCAACCGCACCAGCATATGGTCTCACAAGGGGTCTAAGGATCTCATCTCGGTACCTAATGGCAGTCAGGCTACCTCTGGCGAGCACATGTAGGGCTGTGCGGCCCACCAAAGAAATGCCACCCCACACCATGACTGACCCACCGCCAAACCGGTCATGCTGGAGGATGTTGCAGGCAGCAGAACGTTCTCCACGGCGTCTCCAGACTCTGTCACGTCTGTCACATGTGCTCAGTGTGAACCTGCTTTCATCTGTGAAGAGCACAGGGCGCCAGTGGCGAATTTGCCAATCTTGGTGTTCTCTGGCAAATGCCAAACGTCCTGCATGGTGTTGGGCTGTAAGCACAACCCCCACCTGGGGACGTCGGGCCCTCATACCACCCTCATGGAGTCTGTTTCTGACCGTTTGAGCAGACACATGCACATTTGTGACCTGCTGGAGGTCATTTTGCAGCGCTCTGGCAATGCTCCTCCTGCTCCTCCTTGCACAAAGGCGGAGGTAGCAGTCCTGCTGCTGGGTTGTTGCCCTCCTACGGCCTCCTCCACGTCTCCTGATGTACTGGCCTGTCTCCTGGTAGCTCCTCCATGCTCTGGACACTACGCTGACAGACACAGCAAACCTTCTTGCCACAGCTCGCATTGATGTGCCATCCTGGATGAGCTGCACTACCTGAGCCACTTGTGTGGGTTGTAGACTCCGTCTCATGCTACCACTAGAGTGAAAGCACCGCCAGCATTCAAAAGTGACCAAAATATCAGCCAGGAAGCATAGGAACTGAGAAGTGGTTTGTGGTCGCCACCTGCAAAACCAGTCCTTTATTGGGGGTGTCTTGCTAATTGCCTATAATTTCCACCTGTTGTCTATTCCATTTGCACAACAGCATGTGCAATTTATTGTCAATCAGTGTTGCTTCGTAAGTGGACAGTTTGATTTCACAGAAGTGTGATTGACTTGGAGTTACATTGTGTTGTTTAAGTGTTCCCTTTATTTTTTGGAGCAGTGTATAATTGAGTTAATAAAGCCGCAAAAAAACATGGTCTATTTTTTGTTTTCTTGAGTAAGGCAGCTCCAAAATGCAGGTGTTTCAGCCTAGCTCAGTGCTTTCTGTGGTGGTGGGTCAAGCCAGAAGACAATACGGAGCGATGCGCCGTGATTGGCTCAGTGTTCTGTCACTCATCGGGACAATACGTCACTGCCAAGTCTAAGGGTAGAGCTAGAAAATTCAAGCCCCTTGAATACTGCCATAGAGTTACATTAGAAGTGCCCATCCAAGAAGGTCATTGGCCACAGATAAAATGACATCAAATCACATTATATCTACAGTAGCTTTGATTGGACTGATCATGTCAACATCATACTTTCAAAATCTTAGCCAGCAGTCATCATCACGAATCAAGTTGACAATCTACAGGCAAATCCTTTTTAATCCTTGTCATATGAAGAGAAATAATGAAGAGAAATGATAGGACAGCTGTTGGGACTCTGCTGTTGGGACTCTGCTGTTTGGACTCTGCTGTTGGGACTCTGCTGTTGGGACTCTGCGGTTGGGACTCTGCTGTTGGGACTCTGCTGTCGGGACTCTGCTGTTGGGACTCTGCTGATGGGACTCTGCTGTCGGGACTCTAATGTTGGGACTCTGCTGTTTGGACTCTGCTGTTGGGACTCTGCTGTTGGGACTCTGCTGTTGGGACTCTGCTGTTGGGACTCTGCTGTTGGGACTCTGCTGTTGGGACTCTGCTGTTGGGACTCTGCTGATGGGACTCTGCTTTATGTAGGCCCTAACAGTTTGTGGGCACCGTTTGTCACCGTTATAGTGCAATGAATGTATTGTTTAGTGTTGTGTTGTGGAGTGGCTTTGCTGCCATGCATCCCCCTTTATTTATGTTTTGCCCCACCAAGATTGACATGCTAAAATCACCACTGACCTCAGCTATAGCCTAGATGACCAGCCTAAACCTGTTCAGATCAGTTCCCATAACGTTATAACAGTAACAGTAGCAGGAGCCTAGTCCTGATACAGATGGAGGTCTATACCTCAGCTATAGCCTACATATCCTAGATGACCAGCCTAAACCTGTTCAGATCAGTTCCCATAACGTTATAGACCTAACAGTAGCAGGACAGAGCTTGTAGCCTAGGCATGGTATTTTACACACCATTTCCAACAGAGACCATCAGGTTTGTCAGCATGATATGTGATCATAGCTCAAAACTACTCTGACTATTGAATGTCTGATGTCGACCTAACCTTATAATAGTTTGTAGTTTAGCCTAGACCTACGAGAGTCTGCCCGTCTTTCCTACATATCAACACATTTATCCGACTTCTAATGTTACAGAGAAATACGTGCCACAGTTTCAACAGCCATTGTGTAACTGCGTAGGCTACACACTTACTTTCACGTTCATATGAGGAAATCACATAACTTCTTACAGTCGCTGGTGCAGCCGCCTGTTCTCTTGCAGATGAAGTAGCTTTTATAGGCCACTCATTCAACCAGCCTAAACAACAGTAAATAAAAGATGTCAAATGGTCAAAAGTCAATCCTGATATAGCCATGTACATCAAAGAGAGGTGTATTGCTACAGATGTAGGATCTTAATTTTAGCCAGTTTGCTACAGCAGGAAAATAATCCTGCAGCAACAGGACATTTGAATTATTATGTGGATTATAATTAATGAAAAAATATATATATAGAAAAGTGGAATTGATCATCTTCAGAAACCTTTTTTAAAGCTTAAATACACTCAAATACACTACAAGTTTCAGTTCTCCTGCAACTGGGTGATCAAATTAAGATCCTACATCTGTAGAGAGATTATGTCTTTATCTAAATAAGGTAGTTTGAGTTATTAGCAATAACGTTGCAACTGTCAGCTGCTGTAAACCTATGTGATGTTATAGACCCCCATCTGAACAGTTTATTTCCCATTGCTGTAGCCCTCACCAACTGGCCATCTGGCCCATAGAGACTAAAGGACTATACACTCTATGCTGCACACCACATCAAGCCATCTCTGAACTGTACACTACCATCTGGCCCATAGAGACTAAAGGACTATACACTATATGCTGCACACCACATCAAGCCATCTCTGAACTGTACACTAAATAACTGAACTATACTGCATTAGCACTCTGTTCATCTCTCTTAGATATATTTATACTGGTACTGTACATGTGGACATCCACTGTATACCAACTGTAATCCCACTTTACTGTATATCAACTGTATTCCCACTGTACTGTATATCTGTATATCAACTGTATTCCCACTGTACTGTATATCTGTATACCAACTGTATTCCCACTGTACTGTATATCTGTATATCAACTGTATTCCCACTGTACTGTATATCTGTATATCAACTGTATTCCCACTGTACTGTATATCTGTATATCAACTGTATACCCACTGTACTGTATATCTGTATATCAACTGTATACCCACTGTACTGTATATCTGTATATCAACTGTATTCCCACTGTACTGTATATCTGTATATCAACTGTATTCCCACTGTACTGTATATCTGTATATCAACTGTATTCCCACTGTACTGTATATCTGTATACCAACTGTATTCCCACTGTACTGTATATCTGTATATCCACTGTACTACCAGTCTGATGACCTCACAGCCGCCATTCCACTTCTGACACCAATGTAATTCTCTGGCAACAGCTCTGGTGGACATTCCTGCAGTCAGCATGCCAATGGCACGCTCCCTCAAAACCTGAGACATCTGTGGCATTGTGTTTTGTGACAAAACTGCACATTTTCGAGTGGCCTTTTATTGTCCCCAGCACAAGGTGTACCTGTGTAATTATCATGCTGTTTAATCAGCTTCTTGATATTCCACCCCTGTCTGGTGGATGGATTATCTTGGCAACGGATAAATGCTCACTAACAGGGATGTTAACAAATTTGTGCACAAAATCGGAGAGAAATATTATTTTTTTGTGTATGGAACATCCTAGATCTGAAAGAATTAAATAATCTTATTAAAAACTGTTTTCTTTACATAGTTGAATGTGCTGACAACAAAATCACACAAAAAATATCAATGGAAATCAAATTTATCAACCCATGGAGATCTGGATTTGGTTTCAAATTAAAGTGGAAAACCACACTACAGGCTGATCCAACTTTGATGTAATGTCCTTAAAACAAGTCAAAATGAGGCTCAGTAGTGTGTGTGGCCTCCACGTGCCTGTATGACCTCCCTACAACGCCTGGGCATGCTCCTGATGAGGTGGCGGATGGTCTCCTGAGGGATCTCCTCCCAGACCTGGACTAAAGCATCCGCCAACTCCTGGACAGTCTGTGGTGCAACGTGGCGTTGGTGGATGGAGCGAGACATGATGTCCCAGATGTGCTCAATTGGATTCAGGTCTGGGGAACGGGCGGGCCAGTCCATAGCATCAATGCCTTCCTCTTGCAGGAACTGCTGACACACTCCAGCCACATGAGGTCTAGCATTGTCTTGCATTAGGAGGAACCCAGGGCCAACCGCACCAGCATATGGTCTCACAAGGGGTCTGAGGATCTCATCTCGGTACCTAATGGCAGTCAGGCTACCTCCGGCGAGCACATGGAGGGCTGTGCGGCCCCCCAAAGAAATGCCACCCCACACCATGACTGACCCACCGCCAAACCGGTCATGCTGGAGGATGTTGCAGGCAGCAGAACGTTCTCCACAGCGTCTCCAGACTCTGTCACGTCTGTCACATGTGCTCAGTGTGAACCTGCTTTCATCTGTGAAGAGCACAGGGCGCCAGTGGCGAATTTGCCAATCTTGGTGTTCTCTGGCAAATGCCAAACGTCCTGCACGGTGTTGGGCTGTAAGCACAACCCCCACCTGTGGACGTCGGGCCCTCATACCACCCTCATGGAGTCTGTTTCTGACCGTTTGAGCAGACACCTCCTGCTAGAGGTCATTTTGCAGGGCTCTGGCAGTGCTCCTCCTGCTCCTCCTTGCACAAAGGCAGAGGAAGCAGTCCTGCTGCTGGGTTGTTGCCCTCCTACGGCTCCTCCACGTCTCCTGATGTACTGGCCTGTCTCCTGGTAGCGCCTCCATGCTCTGGACACTACGCTGACAGACACAGCAAACCTTCTTGCCACAGCTCGCATTGATGTGCCATCCTGGATGAGCTGCACTACCTGAGCCACTTGTGTGGGTTGTAGACTCCGTCTCATGCTACCACTAGAGTGAAAGCACCGCCACCATTCAAAAGTGACCAAAACATCAGCCAGGAAGCATAGGAACTGAGAAGTGGTCTGTGATCGCCACCTGCAAAACCAGTCCTTTATTGGGGGTGTCTTGCTAATTGCCTATAATTTCCACCTGTTGTCTATTCCATTTGCACAACAGCATGTGAAATGTATTGTCAATCAGTGTTGCTTCCTAAGTGGACAGTTTGATTTCACAGAAGTGTGATTGACTTGGAGTTACATTGTGTTGTTTAAGTGTTCCCTTAATTTTTTTGAGCAGTGTATTTTTGTTCAGTATAGATAAAACACAAAGCTTCCAGCAGAGGTCAGTGCTCTTCTGACACCTGTCAGATGGTAGTGTGATGTCCGAAGCTTCGACCGTCATCATCACGTAGTATTGTTACTTTGATACAAGCATTGATACGTTGTGTCAAATCAGTTGTGCTTTGAAAACTGCAACGGCACATCGTAGCTCCGGTATTAATCGTCCAATCCCTAGTGTCCACTGAATGTTGACTAGCAACAAGAAAGTGGTACCTAAAAGACTCCCACCATGAGTGCCCATTGAAGTGGCTCCAGACGAGGACATCTGAAATAAAAACACTCCAACTTACAATATGGAGTAAAAAAACATTTGGAGCAAACCAGACCAAACCAGACCAGACCACACCAAACCAGACCAGACCAGACCAGACCAAACCAGACCAAACCAGACCAGACCAAACCAGACCAAACCAAACCAAACCAGACCAAACCAGACCAAACCAAACCAGACCAAACCCTGGGAGATACAAGACAGAAAGATTTTGTTCATCAACTTAAAGAAGCAGAGCTACAAAGAGGTGCCAGTCTTCTAACATCTCTAAGGCCAACCAGAACACTGGACCAGCTGCTCTTCAATATCACATAACAGATGGAACCCTTCTGACTAAAGAGATGACAAGCAGAACACTGGGCCAGCTGCTCTTCAATATCACATAACAGATGGAACCCTTCTCACTAAAGAGATGACAAGCCAGCACAGGCATAAGCATACTGTCTATTGAGGTGGCGCCAAGAGGTGCGGCCAACGTGCTAACGTCCAACCTCAAAATATAAATGGAAATACCAAAGCCTGTAACAACATGTAGTCGTGACTGATATCGTTCACCTCATCTCCCTGTTACTGTTTGTTTAGGTAGTTATAGACAGTGCAGCAACACAAGGCCATATTCCTCTCAGCCCTTCCACTCTCTCAGGCTAATGTGTATTTATTAAAAGTAGACTATTTCTTTCAATCTGTTATTTTCTAAACGTATCTGAGAATGTAGACTGAAGGGCTAAAATGGACATGATTGATCTGAGGGGGATCAGATCCGTACAGAAAGGTTTTTTGCAACAAGTAAGAGATTTATATTATGTAAAGTAGGCTAGGTTATAATGTATAATAGCAGTTTGTTAGTGATATGCAGATGGAGGTCTATACCTCAGCTATAGCCTACATATCCTAGATGACCAGCCTAAACATGTTCAGATCAGTTCACATAGGTTATCAGTAGCAGGTTTGATCACCTACAAATCGGTTTTAACCAGTATATCTAGCTTGCGTCATAGTACACCCCTCAGGCTACGTTCAGGTTTCAGCATGAGGCAGACATCAACAGCCGAGTTGTAGGCTACTACATGGGTCGTATTCATTAGTTTACACCGCAGCCAACAGTTTTAAAATGTTGCATAAACAGTTTACTCCAAACGCTGTACAAGGTGACCTAAACGGTTTCTGTTGCCAAACGTTTTGCTACGGTGGGCACTAATGAACACACACAACCTGTTTTGAGGAAGTGTAAGTTGTTGTTAGTCTTTCCACAGTATTTATTTGTCTCTCTTTCTCACGAAATACCTTCCTGAGTGAAAAGAGTTAACAGTAGATT
Source organism: Coregonus lavaretus (assembly GCF_964263955.1). Lineage (NCBI taxonomy): Eukaryota > Metazoa > Chordata > Actinopteri > Salmoniformes > Salmonidae > Coregonus > Coregonus lavaretus. The sequence goes on from NC_139989.1 coordinate 84,614,286, forward strand.
AGAAAGAGAAAATGTTGTTGCTTGTTGTGTTTTAAGCCTGTTTTGAGAAGACAAGTCTATAGACCTATGATACAGTACACTCTTAGAAAAAAGAGTTCCAAAAGGGTCCTCTGGCTGTCCCCACAGGAGAACGCTTTTGGGTTCCAGGTAAAACCCTTCTGGCTTCCATGTAGAACCCTCTGTGGAAAGGGTGCTACCTAGTACCAAAAATGGTTCTACAAAGGGTTCTCCTATGGGGACAGCCAAAGAACCCTTTTAGATTCTAGATAGTGTAGGAGCGATCACCCTGGGGCACACAGATGGAAACAGAACGAATTCACCCCACGCATCTAATTTATATCCAAAACATTTTAAGGAGAGTAGGCCTATTATAACACTGTCCACAAAACATATCATCAACTATATGAATACACATAACAATATCATCAACTATATTAATACACATAAGAATATCATAAACTATATTAATACACATAACAATATCATCAACTATATTAATACACATAACAATCGTCGTCTTACCTTTTATATGTCTCTCAATAGAAGTAGAGTCTGGAATGATCATTCGGTGGTGGAAAGTTCCTTTAGTTTGTTCTGCTCATTTCCATATCAGGTTCTACCTGTTCTCTCTCCCACTCCCTGTCTCTTTATAGCTCTTACAATGTGCCTTGGCATACATTCTACAAGTGTCTGGAACTCCAAATGTAGTTCTGATTTAGTGTTCCAAATGAAAACAATTTGATTAAACTGGTTAATATGGTTAAAATACATTAAGACTGAGTAATGCTGTGATTGTTTTTATTATTTTGTATTGAAATGTTTGCCTTTATTTTCCCTATGTCCTTTCAATATAGGAACAATTTGTGAAATGACAGCCTTCTGTAAATATGGACAAAAGTCTATGGATTCATTTGATGGTATGTGTCTTGCAACATTATGTAAAATGACAGGTTGAGAAACACTGCATCTTCCTAGGTGCATATGTGAGAAGGAACGCAAACTGTCTCCCTATGTGTGTGCCATCCCTAAACATCAAGTGTTTGTGGTTCATTAAAATGTTTATTGTCAAGGTAAGAAAAAAAGTAAAGAAAAAGACAAAAAAAAAAGTGTCTGGAACTCTATTGGAGGGAAGTGACATCATTCTTCCACAAGAAATTCCATAATTTAGTGTTTTGTTGATGGTTGTCTTCAATTGGGTTGAGACCTGGTGACTGAGACGGCGATGGCATATTGTGAAACATCAGCAAGTTCAGCAGTCTTCATCACTGAAGCTCCTGCCAAACGTGCCCCAACAATCACCAATCGTTAAGCTCTTCCCGAGCAGGGTTGCAGTCTCTCTTCGTAACAGCTCCTCTCTCCCCAGGGGTAGCAGCTCCTCTCTCCCCAGGGGTAACAGCTCCTCTCTCCTCAGGGGTAGCAGCTCCTCTCTCCCCAGGAGTAGCAGCTCCTCTCTCCCCAGGGGTAACAGCTCCTCTCTCTCCAGGGGTAGCAGCTCCTCTCTCCCCAGGGGTAACAGCTCCTCTCTCCCCAGTGGTAGCAGCTCCTCTCTCCCCAGGGGTAGCAGCTCCTCTCTCCCCAGGGGTAACAGCTCCTCTCTCTCCAGGGGTAGCAGCTCCTCTCTCCCCAGGGGTAACAGCTCCTCTCTCCCCAGTGGTAGCAGCTCCTCTCTCCCCAGGGGTAGCAGCTCCTCTCTCCCCAGGGGTATCAGCTCCTCTCTCCCCAGGGGTAGCAGCTCCTCTCTCCCCAGTGGTAGCAACTCCTCTCTCTCCAGGAGTAGCAGCTCCTCTCTCCCCAGGGGTAACAGCTCCTCTCTCTCCAGGGGTAGCAGCTCCTCTCTCCCCAGGGGTATCAGCTCCTCTCTCCCCAGTGGTAGCAGCTCCTCTCTCCCCAGGGGTAGCAGCTCCTCTCTCCCCAGGGGTATCAGCTCCTCTCTCCCCAGGGGTAACAGCTCCTCTCTCCCCAGGGGTAGCAGCTCCTCTCTCTCCAGGGGTAGCAGCTCCTCTCTCCCCAGGGGTATCAGCTCCTCTCTCCCCAGGGGTAACAGCTCCTCTCTCCCCAGGGGTAGCAGCTCCTCTCTCCCCAGGGGTAACAGCTCCTCTCTCCCCAGGGGTAGCAGCTCCTCTCTACCCTAGGATTTGAAGACATCGGTGGCTTAGCCCACAGCCAGTAGGAGGGTCCGGGAAGGAATTTCAACAGCTAAATCCATGACTACATCACTACTGTATTGCCAACAACCACTCAAGAACTTCAAATATAGACTCTGACCTGTCCAATGAGCCAAACTGATTAAATAATCCCACAGTACCTAAACACTCTCTCTCTCTCTCTCTCTCTCTCTCTCTCTCTCTCTCTCTCTCTCTCTCTCTCTCTCTCTCTCTCTCTCTCTCTCTCTCTCTCTCTCTCTCTCTCTCTCTCTCTCACACACACACACACAGTGCAGTAATTAGAATCCCTATATCAGCTTTTAGTGATAGTCTACTGTGTGTTCTCCCCTCCTCTGTCTCTCTCCATCACTTTCTCTGTGTCGTCTATTGATGTCTTTCATCTTGTCTGGTGTCTCTCTCCATCGAGTGGCGCAGTGGTTTAAGGCACTGCATCGCAGTTCTAGCTGTGCCATTAGAGATCCTGGTTCGCAACCGGGAGACCCATGGGCTGCGCACAATTGGTCCAGCGTCGTCCAAGGTAGGGGAGGTTTTGGCCGGCAGGGATGTGGGTTTGTTTCCCACAGGGGGCCAGTATGAAAAATAAAAAAACATGTATGCATTTACTAACGGTAAGTCGCTCTGGATAAGAGCGTCTGCTAAATGACTCCATCATATCCTATTCTTCTGTTGCTGTCTCTGTGTCTTGTCTGGTGTCTCTCTCCATCATATCCTATTCTTCTGTTGCTGTCTCTGTGTCTTGTCTGGTGTATCTCTCCATCATATCCTATTATTCTGTTGCTGTCTCTGTGTCTTGTCTGGTGTCTCTCTCCATCATATCCTATTCTTATGTTGCTGTCTCTGTGTCTTGTCTGCTGTCTCTCTCCATCATATCCTATTCTTCTGTTGCTGTCTCTGTGTCTTGTCTGGTGTCTCTCTCCATCATATCATATTCTGTTGCTGTCTCTGTGTCTTGTCTGGTGTCTCTCTCCATCATATCCTATTCTTCTGTTGTTGTCTCTGTGTCTTGTCTGGTGTCTCTCTCCATCATATCATATTCTTCTGTTGCTGTCTCTGTGTCTTGTCTGGTGTCTCTCTCCATCATATCCTATTCTTCTGTTGCTGTCTCTATGTCTTGTCTGGTGTCTCTCTCCATCATATCCTATTCTTCTGTTGCTGTCTCTATGTCTTGTCTGGTGTCTCTCTCCATCATATCCTGTCCTTCTGTTGCTGTCTCTGTGTCTTGTCTGGTGTCTCTCTCCATCATATCCTATTATTCTGTTGCTGTCTCTGTGTCTTGTCTGGTGTCTCTCTCCATCATTTCCTATTCTTCTGTTGCTGTCTCTGTGTCTTGTCTGGTGTCTCTCTCCATCATATCCTATTCTTCTATTGCTGTCTCTGTGTCTTGTCTGGTGTCTCTCTCCATCATATCCTATTCTTCTGTTGCTGTCTCTGTGTCTTGTCTGGTGTCTCTCTCCATCATATCCTATTCTTCTGTTGCTGTCTCTGTGTCTTGTCTGGTGTCTCTCTCCATCATATCCTATTCTTCTGTTGCTGTCTCTGTGTCTTGTCTGGTGTCTCTCTCCATCATATCCTATTCTTCTGTTGCTGTCTCTGTGTCTTGTCTGGTGTCTCTCTCCATCATATCATATTATTCTGTTGCTGTCTCTGTGTCTTGTCTGGTGTCTCTCTCCATCATATCCTATTCTTCTGTTGCTGTCTCTGTGTCTTGTCTGGTGTCTCTCTCCATCAACAGAAATATTGGTGAGGGTTAGGCCTACTCCAATACAACATTGAAAACATGAAAACACGACTACATAACAGCATTAAATACAGTTGGAATATAGTTACAACTCTCAAACTGTTTCCATCAAACAGAAAAACAACAAGAAAGCTGGATAAACACATTTAGATTTCTACATACTGCACTTTGCTTGTGCATTACCCATATAGCTGTTTAAGGTCATACAAAGGCTGAGTGCAGTATCAGCATTTAAGGGGTCATAGGTCAGATCAGTGGTCATGGTTGATATGATTGGAAAAACAAACAAACTTTAAAGTCATTTTTCTCAGAGTCACTGTTTGCGTGGACTGCTCTTTGCCTTTGTAGGGCAGTAGTTCAGGTGGCTTCCCTTGCCCTTAGTCTGCCTCCTGTCCCTCCTATCGCCATGGAGACACCTTCCTGAAAACAATGACTCCATACTTTGCTGAAACCTGTTCTGCCAGTTCATGTCCTTAAAGATGAATGTTGGAATGTTCCAATGTGGTTACCCCAAAAAGATGCCAAGATAGATCACACATCCATAACTGGTTTCCTGCTTGTAGCAGGCCACGTTCACAGGAATCCTTTTCTCTAGCAATGAGTTATATGATTTCATGAGAATATTTTTCTGGAGTGAGAGTGTAATGCAAGTCAAGGTGTCCTTGGATGAATGTCAACAAGATTTATAACCAGCATTGTTAAATTAACTGTTGTAATAAATAAATAAAATATTTTTAAATGTATTGTCACAGACACCGGATAGATGCAGTGAAATGTGTTGTTTTACAGGGTCAGCCACAGTAGTACAGCGCCCCTGGAGCAAATCAGGTGTAAGTGCCTTGCTTAAGGGCACAGACAGATATTTACCTTGACTGCTCAGGATTTTGTTCCAGCAACCTTTCAGTTACTGGCCCCACTAGGTAATCTTACCATACCAGTTCACACCCTAACAGACGACACTGTTCAAGTGTTCAAATGTAGTCCGTGAAGAGGTATTAGGATTATGTACACAGCTATTCTGCCGTACAATTGCAAACTGCTGCTACACATTTGGTCAAAGATGAGTTCAGACCTAAATCAGGCTTCATAGTATCTGTTATATCTTGTGACAACGTGTCCTGGTTCAATTATCTTCTGTTTCAGAGAAAATGGAGGGTCTAATTTGATGTAACTACAAAATCCCAGTAAAAACCAAGGAAACAGCAGTAAGTGAGGTTACTGCCATCTGGCTTTGTTCCACCATGTTCTACTGCAGTTACTACGGTTTTCCTTGGTATTCTATCAGGCTCTGAGTTCAGGCCATCCCGACCATCACACTCACCCTCACACACTCCATGAGACAGCCAGTGATCCAGTTATCACCAGAATAAACACGGCCCAATCACGGGGAAACATTATGGTTTAAGTCACATTGAAATGCAAATACCCAGATAATGGTAAGAAAGACAGCAAACAAAATATTGAAACGCTCGCTAACATAAAGAAAAGGACAGCATTGATAGTAATACAAAGTCACATAAGTATAAACATTCTCCGTGATGAAATAGTTCTTACCTTATGGATAAAAAAAGCTTGAGGGTTGCTACAATACAACATTCAAAACATGAAAACACAACTACATAACACCATTAAAAACAACAAGTAAACTGGATAAACACATTTAGATTTTTTAGATACTGCACTTTGCTTTTGCATGACCCATACAGCTGTTTAAGGTCATACAAAGGCAGAGTGCAGTATCAGCATTTAAGGGGTCATAGGTCAGATCAGTGGTCATAATAAGATGATACATCAGTGCATTTACACTTATCTACCTACGACATATTTGGCTGGACAGCAAAAACAACTTTAAAGCCTTTTTTGTCTTCAGTTGGACTGTTTTCTAGTTGATGCTCTTTGCCTTTGTAGGGCCGTTTATTCAAGCAGTCAACGGACAACAACTCTTAATGCCATCATGGGGAAAACACTTTTGAAAGCAGTTTTGGCCTTTGTTAAGGAATGGAATTAAGAATACAGTTGAAGTCTGAGGTTTACATACACCTTAACCAAATACATTTAAACTCTGTTTTTCACAATTCCTGACATTTAATCGTAGTCAATATTCCCTGTCTTAGGTCAGTTAGGATCACCACTTTATTTTAAGAATGTGAAATGTCAGAATAATAGTAGAGAGAATGATTTATTTCAGCTTTTATTTCTTTCATCACATTCCCAGTGGGACAGAGGTTTACATACACTCAATTAGTATTTGGTAGCATTGCCTTTAAATTGTTTAACTTGGGTCAAACGTTTCGGGTAGCCTTCCACAAGCTTCCTACAATAAGTTGGGTGAATTTTGGCCCATTCCTCCTGACAGAGCTGGTGTAACTGAGTCAGGTATGTAGGCCTCCTTGCTCGCACACGCTTTTTCAGTTCTGCCCACAAATTTGCTATAGGATTGAGGTCAGGGCTTTGTGATGGCCACTCCAATACCTTGACATTGTTGTTTTAAGCCATTTTGCCACAACTTTGGAAGTATGCTTGGGGTCATTGTCCATTTGGAAGACCCATTTGCGACCAAGCTTTAACTTCCTGACTTATGTCTTGAGATGTTGCTTCAATATATCCACATCATGTTCCTTCCTCATGATGCCATCTATTTTGTGAAGTGCACCAGTCCCTCCTGCAGCAAAGCACCCCCACAGCATGATGCTGCCACCCCCGTGCGTCACGGTTGGGATGGTGTTCTTTGGCTTGCAAGCAATCCCCTTTTTCCTCCAAACATAATGATGGTCATTATGGCCAAACAGTTCTATTTTTGTTTAATCAGACCAGAGGACGTTTCTCCAAAAAGTACGATCTTTGTCCCCATGTGCAGTTGCAAACCGTAGTCTGGCTTTTTTATGGAGGTTTTGGAGCAGTGGCTTCTTCCTTGCTGAGCGGCCTTTCAGGTTATGTCAATATAGGACTCGTTTTGCTGTGGATATAGATACTTTTGTATCTGTTTCCTCCAACATCTTCACAAGGTCCTTTGCTGTTGTTCTGGGATTGATTTGCACTTTTCGGAACAAAGTACGTTCATCTCTAGGAGACAGAACGCGTCTCCTTCCTGAGCGGTATGACGGCTGCGTGGTCCCATGGTGTTTATACTTGCGTACTATTGTTTGTACAGATGAACGTGGTACCTAAATGCTATTTCCACAATTTTTCACATGAGTTTTTTAATCAGAAATGGTTGCTTATGGGTACCTTCAATATTACTGTTCTCAGATGTTTAATTCATAGATTTTAGATGTGTATTATTTTTAATTGCAAAACGCTATATATCCATTGTTTAGCTGAAATGGAATGTTCGTATCCTGTATATTTGACTGTATTATCTGGTTGTCTCACCTAGCTATCTTAAGATAAATGCACTTACTGTAAATCGCTCTGGGTAAGAGCATCTGCTAAACAGGTGGGGCTCTGCCCTGAATGACAGGTCACCACTGCTCCAAAGCAATTACATGTTGCACAGGAACCACTGACTCGCTGCATGTCTCTATTATCAAGACACCTGCTGGTACCTCTTAACTGGTTAGGACAGCTCATGAGGTGTCCTAAATATCTGCCAACTAGGGGGGACACTTATGAATAAAGAGGCTTCATGCATAGCTTTAATTTATACCCATAAGAGTAGGACTAAAATGGCTTTATTCTCAGCACTTATACGACACATTTTCTACTCTGAGACGCTTTTTGGATATGGGCCCAGATCTCAAAATATTGTTTTAGAAAACGAATAATTTTTGTTTGACATAATAAAACATGAATATTACTAATGTACCCGACTTTAAAGACTTGGTTTAGTTTATTGTGTTGCTCTGCTCATGTCCGCGTTCTGGAACTGTCCGCGTCCACGTACGGTTTGGCGCCAAGCATATTGTCCAGTTACGCGCAGAGTGGACTGAGGTGATCTTGGGGAACAACGACGGAGTTCGTTACAGTGTTGAGACACCGAAGTTTATTGTTCAATTTGCTTTTTTCATAATGGTCAGGGCAGCGGTGGTGTGTTCATTAGGGCGATATGGGCGACGCACTGCCAAACGGGAAAAGGAAGGGATTTTTTTTCTAATCAATTATATTACGGCAACAGTAGTTATCAGTGTTCTAATCTAGACGTCTGATCTGCCACTAAATGTCCAATCAGGCTAAAGTCGTGCTTCAAATGGCCCCGCCCCTTTTGGGGCGATTTCAGTCAGGTTGAAAATCGCCCCAGAAGTCTCTCATAGACTCTCATGTAAAATCTTTTTTTTTCAAATATCAGAGCTTTCAATACAATCTCTATGGGTTCCGGGAGGGCTTGCACTTACGCGCTTTCGTCATACGTAACATAACCATGAACGTAACTAAGAAAAGAGCGGGTAGCAGCGTCAATCAATTCACGTACTACTGTCAAGATGGCTAGCGTTCAGTGCAACTCGATTGTCTCTTTGAAAGAAGTTCCTTTTTGTCGGCGAACAAATCAAGATAAATTGGCAACGAAACAATTAGGACCTCCCAGACCAAATTTAATAATTCAACAGGTTTCTACTAAAGGGGGAAAGTCCTACACCTGAGGATTTTCCAAAAATTGGTACGAACGAAAAACCTGGCTAGCAGGCTGCGATGTAGCTAATGCAGTCTTCTGCTACCCCTGCTTACTCTTTCACCCTGAAGGCGGCACGGCAGACAGCACCGCTTGGACAGCGACTGGTGTAACGGACATGCACCATCTTTCAGAAAAGATTAAGAAACATGAGCTGTCAAAGACCCACATGGATAGCTGTTTGAGATTGTCTGCTTTGGGGAGAGTGAACATTGCCACTCAACTGGATGAGGGATACAGGCTAGCTGTCCGCCGCCACAACGATGAGGTTAGCAAGAACCGCCACATCATCAGCCGGCTAATCCAGTGTGTGAAGTTTTGCGGAGTGTTTGAGTTAGCTTTGCGAGGCAAAGATTAAACTGAGGGCTCCACCAACCCTGGTATTTTTCTTGGACTTGTCAACTTTGTGGCACAATTAGATTAGGTGTTTTATGGAAATGCATATAGTTTATGCAGTGTTGAAGAATGTGAAAGAACACCCTTGATTATTTTTACTGTGATAACTTATTTTGCTTTTGTAAGCCAACACTTTTGAGATCAGTCAATAAATGCTTCTGGTATTGACTTATATGCTGCCCCTGTCTTCATGTTGTTGCTGGAAATATCTTTTTTTAAATGTGTGTAGGTCACCTAAATCATCAGAAAAATTGCCCCCCCTGAGAATTTTTTCAGGAACCGCCACTGGGTCAGGGACAGTATGAGTGTAGCCAGATCCTTTTCACTCTCTATCCTTGTTTAATTGTGTGGTTCACCGGATTCGTCATCATCCTCGAGGGACAGACAAACCTCTACAATCTATGTGTTGTGATAATTGCATTGTTTGCTCTATAAACTGTTAGTTCATATGCACTAAACAACTATTGATTTAGAACCACGGAGAGTTAACGCAAGTCACTAAGAAAACAGGAGCTGCCTCCACTATTCCAGCACCATTTCAACTTCAACATTTCAACATTATTAAATCACCTCTGCTTAGTCTAATACAGTGACAACTGAAAGATACCAAAAACAATTCAGTCCAATCAACGTTAGCTAAATATGATGTGGCTGTCCATGGGTCTGATTTCTCTGTGTGTGTGTTGGTGCCAGTAGAGAAAACATGTTGACTCACTCTACTAGGAGAGAAACACCAATGACATCCTCCTCTTTCATGTTGACTCACTCTACTAGGAGAGAAACACCAATGACATCCTCCCCTTTCATGTTGACTCACTCTACTAGTAGAGAAACACCAATGACATCCTCCTTTCTTTCATGTTGATGATGTCGTGGAAATTCAACACAGGGACACACGAAGTCAAACTTAAATGAATTTAAGTTTAATTTAATATTGTTTATTAACAGTTAACTGGAGAGGTTCCAACCAACTCAATGCACCATAGTACACAGGTCGGTCAGAACATGGATTGGTTCCTGCTTGTGACTGGCTGTTATCCCGCAGGCTTAGTTTCCCAAGAAATTGAGCAATGTCTCCTATCTTAACTTCCAGAACATATTCTGGGCGTTCTGCCAGAGGGTCACAGTCACCTGCATGAACCAAAACAGAGTGAGAGAAGAGATAGCAATTTCTTCAGCAACAACATTCCAGCACAACAAAATGGTATATCACTCTGTCATACAGTACACACTTTTATTTGTTGTTGTCCTAGGCTACCTGGCTAAAAAGCTTGCTCGCTAGCCTAACTTCCATTCATTTGTATTTAAATTTTTATTTCACCTTTATTTAACCAGGTAAGCCAGTTGAGAACAAGTTCTCATTTACAACTGCGACCTGGCCAAGATAAAGCAAAGCAGTAAGATAAAACAACAACACTGTCACGATGTACTTGTGGATGTGGTGGTGAAGTCAGGTGCAGGACACAGCGAATAAGTCAAACAGCTTTACTTGACTGAATACACAATACAGAAAATAAATGGCCTCAAAACACAGGAGGCGAAAACCTACGCGCAACGCGTAAAACACTAAAGCACAACATAAACCAACAGACAAACGACATGCGGACAACAACACACAACTCCAAAACATAACACAGGGAAACTTATAGGTGACATAATCAGGACAGAATACGAAACAGGTGCACTAAACTAGACATGACCAAACGAACATCGAAACATCAAACGGTGGCAGCTAGTACTCCGGGGACGACGAACGCCGAAGCCTGCCCGAGCAAGGAGGAGGAGCAGCCTCGGCGGTATTCGTGACAAACACAGAGTTACATATGGGGTAAACAAAACATAAAGTCAAAAATACAACAGAAAATATATATACAGTGTGTGCAAATGTAGCAAGTTATGGAGGTAAGGCAATAAATAGGCCATAGTGCAAAATAATTACAATTAGTATTAACACTGGATTGATAGATGTGCAAGAGATGATGTGCAAATAGAGATACTGGTGTGCAAATTAGCAAAATAAATAACAATATGGGGATGAGGTAGTTGGGTGGGCTAATTACAGATGGGCTGTGTACAGGTGCAGTGATCGGTAAGGTGCTCTGACAACTGATGCTTAAAGTTAGTGAGGGAGATAAGAGCCTCCAGCTTCAGAGATTTTTGCAGTTCGTTCCAGTCATTTGCAGCAGAAAACTGGAAGGAATGGCGGCAAAAGGAGGTGTTGGCTTTGGTGATGACTAGTGAGATATACCTGCTGGAGCGCATACTACGGGTGGGTGTTGCTATGGTGACCAATGAGCTAAGATAAGACAGAGATTTGCCTAGCAGTGATTTATAGATGACCTGGAGCCAGTGGGTTTGGCAACGAATATGTAGTGAGGACCAGCCAACAAGAGCGTACAGGTCACAGTGGTGGGTAGTATATGGGGCTTTGGTGACAAAACGGATGGCACTGTGATAGACTACATCCAATTTGCTGAGTAGAGTGTTGGAGGCTATTTTGTTAATGACATCGCCAAAGTCAAGGATCGGTAGGATAGTCAGTTTTATGAGGGCATGTTTGGCAGCATGAGTGAAGGAGGCTTTGATGCGAAATAGGAAGCCGATTCTAGATTTAACTTTAGATTGGAGATTCTTAATGTGAGTCTGGAAGGAGAGTTTACAGTCTAACCAGACACCTAGGTATTTGTAGTTGTCCACATAAATAATAATAATAATATGCCATTTAGCAGACGCTTTTATCCAAAGCGACTTACAGTCATGCGTGCATACATTTTTGTGTATGGGTGGTCCCGGGGATCGAACCCACTACCTTGGCGTTACAAGCGCCGTGCTCTACCAGCTGAGCTACAGAGGACCACAACATACTCTAGGTCAGACCCGCCGAGAGTAGTGATTCTAGTCGGGTGGGCGGGTGCAAGCAGCGTTCGATTGAAGAGCATGCATTTAGTTTTACTAGTGTTTAAGAGCAGTTGGAGGCTACGGAAGGAGTGTTGTATGGCGTTGAAGCTCGCTTGGAGGTTTGTTAACACAGTGTCCAATGAAGGGCCAGATGTATACAAAATGGTGTCTTCTGCTTAGAGGTGGATCTGAGAGTCACCAGCAGTAAGAGCGACATCATTGATATACACAGAGAAAAGAGTCGGTCCAAGAATTGAACCCTGTGGCACCCCCATAGAGACTGCCATAGGTCCAGATAACAGGCCCTCCGATTTGACACATTGAACTCTATCTGAGAAGTAGTTGGTGAACCAGGTGAGGCAGTCATTTGAGAAACCAAGGCTATTTAGTCTGCCAATAAGAATGCGGTGGTTGACAGAGTCGAAAGCCTTGGCCTGGTCAATGAAGACGGCTGCACAGTACTGTCTATTATCGATCGCGGTTATAATATCGTTTAGGACCTTGAGCGTGGCTGAGGTGCACCCATGACCAGCTCGGAAACCGTATTGCATAGCGGAGAAGGTACGGTGGGATTAGAAATGGTCGGTGATCTGTTTGTTAACTTGGCTTTCAAAAACGTTCGAAAGGCAGGACAGGATGTATATATGTCTGTAGCAGTTTGGATCTAGAGTGTCACCCCCTTTGAAGAGGGGGATGACCGCTGCAGCTTTCCAATCTCTGGGGATCTCAGACGTTACGAAAGAGAGGTTGAACAGGCTAGTAATAGGGGTTGCGACAATTTCAGAGGCTATTTTTAGAAATAAAGTGTCCAGATTGTCTAGCCCAGATGATTTGTAGGGGTCCAGATTTTGCAGCTCTTACAGAATATCAGCTGTCTGAATTTATGTGAAGGAGAAGCGGGGGGGGGGGGGGGGGGGCATGGGCAAGTTGCAGCGGAGGGTGCAGAGCTGGTGGCCGGGGTAGTGGTAGCCAGGTGGAAAGCATGGCCAGCCATAGCAAAATGCTTGTTGAAATTCTCGATTATTGTAGATTTATCGGTGGTGATAGTGTTTCCTAGCCTCAGTGCAGTGGGCAGCTGGGAGGAGGTGCTCTTATTCTCCATGGACTTTACAGTGTCCAAAAACGTTTTGGAGTTAGTGCTACAGGATGCAAATTTCTGTTTGAAAAAGCTAGCCTTTGCTTTCCTAACTGCTCGTGTATATTGGTTCCTAACTTCCCTGAAAAGTTGCATATCACAGGGGCTAATCGATGCTAATGCAGTACACCACAGGATGTTTTTGTGCTGGTCAAGGGCAGTCAAGTCTGAGGAGAACCAGGGGCTATATCTGTTCTTGTTCTGAATTTTTTTAATGGGGCATGCTTATTTAAGATTGAGAGGATAGCACTTTTAAAGAACGTTCATGGGCAACGTTAGCTAGTTAACATTAGCCATCTACATCTAGCTACATATTGAACTTCCATCCTCTCAGGCCAGGGGCACAACAATGTATGAATGAATGGTTGGATCAGAATCAGCGTTATAATCATTAGCCAGTATGGAGAATTAAGTAAATCCACAAGTTCAAATCCCTATCTCCATCCATGGCTAATTTAGGAAAAGGTCAATTTTAGATTACACCGGAGGACAACAACACAACGAGATGCAACCATTTAAGTTTTTTTTTTCTCAATGACGTATGCTCTCAATGCTATTTGATAGTGCGAAGAGCCTAGGCGTGACCCTGGACAACACCCTGTCGTTCTCCGCCAACATCAAGGCGGTGACCCGATCCTGCAGGTTCATGCTCTACAACATTCGGAGAGTACGACCCTGCCTTACACAGGAAGCGGCACAGGTCCTAATCCAGGCACTTGTCATCTCCCGTCTGGACTATTGCAACTCGCTGTTGGCTGGCCTCCCTGCCTGTGCCATTAAACCCCTACAACTCATCCAGAATGCCGCAGCCCGTCTGGTGTTCAACCTTCCCAAGTTCTCTCACGTCACCCCCCTCCTCCGCACACTCCACTGGCTTCCAGTTGAAGCTCGCATCCGCTACAAGACCATGGTGCTTGCCTATGGAGCAGTGAGGGGAACGGCACCTCTGTACCTTCAGGCTCTGATCAGTCCCTACACCCAAACGAGGGCATTGCGTTCATCCACCTCTGGCCTGCTGGCTCCCCTTCCTCTGCGGAAGCATAGTTCCCGCTCAGCCCAGGCAAAACTGTTCGCTGCTCTGGCACCCCAATGGTGGAACAAGCTCCCTCACGACGCCAGGACAGCGGAGTCACTCACCACCTTCCGGAGACATTTGAAACCCCACCTCTTTAAGGAATACCTGGGATAGGATAAAGCAATCCTTCTACCCCCCCCCCCCCCCCCCACACACACAGCGGAGTCGCTCACCCCCTTCCGGAGACATTTGAAACCCCACCTCTTTAAGGAATACCTGGGATAGGATAAAGTAATCCTTCTACCCCCCCCCACCCCCCCCCCCCACACACACAGCGGAGTCGCTCACCACCTTCCGGAGACATCTGAAACCCCACCTCTTTAAGGAATACCTGGGATAGGATAAAGTAATCCTTCTACCCCCCCCCCCCACCCCACAGCGGAGTCACTCACCACCTTCCGGAGACATTTGAAACCCCACCTCTTAAAGGAATACCTGGGATAGGATAAAGTAATCCTTCTACCCCCTCCCCCCCCCCCCCCCCACACACACAGCGGAGTCGCTCACCACCTTCCGGAGACATTTGAAACCCCACCTCTTTAAGGAATACCTGGGATAGGATAAAGTAATCCTTCTACCCCCCCCCCCACCCCACAGCGGAGTCACTCACCACCTTCCGGAGACATTTGAAACCCCACCTCTTTAAGGAATACCTGGGATAGGATAAAGTAATCCTTCTACCCCCCCCCCCCCCCAAATTGTAAAGTGGTTATCCCACTGGCTATAGGGTAAACGCACCAATTTGTGAGTCGCTCTGGCTAAGAGCGTCTGCTAAATGACGTTAATGTGCCCTTGAGCAAGGCACTTAACCCCAATTGCTCCTGTAAGTCGCTCTGGATAAGAGCGTCTGCTAAATGACTAAAATGTAAAATGTAAATGTAAATGATAGGAGTGAAGCCAAAATCCAAATTGGCTTCCCTTGATACTTTTTTGGGGACCATTCACAGTCGAGCTCACTCAGTTTAGCTCAATGCTGATTGGCTATAATTGTATATATTTCTTAATCAAGGGAGGCCAAATGCTCGCTGGCTTCACTTGCATTCAATGCTACAGGCGGCAACAATGTCATACTATTTTGGACCAGACAGCATCAGATAGATGGCCTACACATAGAGAGACAGAGGGGCGCTGTTTCACTCGCTCTGATGCTTTCTCCGGTGAGATACATCCAGCCTCTTGCGAACTGAAGGAAAATGATGAAACACAGAGAGACGGAAAATAAATAGTTTTAGATTAAGGCTGTAACACAACAACATGTGGAATAAGTCAAGGGGTATGAATACTTTCTGAAGGCACTGGTACCTGTTTAGAACTAGCTTCAGCTTTCTAGGTTCTAGGTTGGGAAAGTATTGTTAGCTACAGTAGGTTTTCCCCCAGTTTCACCTGTCTACAGGGTTTGCTCCATATCTGATATATGATTGTACAATTGGAATACTGTGGATTTGTTATATACAGTGCATTCGGAAAGTATTTAGATCCCGTGAATTTTCCACATTTTGTTACGTTACAGCCTTATTCTAAAATGGATGAAAAAATAAATAATCCTCATCAATCTACACACAGTACCCCATAATGACAAAACAAAACTTACTTTTACAAAAGTATTCAGACCCTTTACTCAGTACTTTGTTGAAGCACCTTTGGCAGCGATTACAGCCTCAAGTCTTCTTGGGTATGACGCTACAATCTTGGCATACCTGTATTTGGGTAGTTTCTCCCATTCTTCTCTGCAGATCCTCTCAAGCTCTGTCAGGTTTGATGAGGAGCGTCGCTGCACAGCTATTTTCAGGTCTCTCCAGAGATGTTCCATCGGGTTCAAGTCCGGACTCTGGCTGGGCCACTCAAGGTCATTCAGAGACTTATACCGAAGCCACTTCTGCGTTGTCTTGGCTGTGTGCTTACCATCGTTGTCCTATTGGAAGGTGAACGTTCACCCCAGTCTGAGGTCCTGAGTGCTCTGGAGCAGGTTTTCATCAAGGATCTCTATGTACTTTGCTTTGCTCTGTTCATCTTTCCCTCGATCCTGACTAGTCTCCCAGTCCCTGCCGCTGAAAAACATCCCCACAGCATGATGCTGCCACCACCATGCTTCACCATAGGGATGGTGCCAGGTTACCTCCAGACAAGACGCTTGGCATTCAGGCCAAAGAGTTCAATCTTGGTTTCATCAGATCAGAGAATCTTGTCTGAGAGTCTTTAGGTGCCTTTTGGCAAACTCCAAGCGGGCTGTCATGTGCCTTTTACTGAGGAGTGGCTTCTGTCTGGCCACTCTACCATAAAGGCCTGATTGGTGGAGTGCTGCAGAGATGGTTGTCCTTCCGGAAGGTTCTACCATCTCCACAGAGGAACTCTGGAGCTCTGTCAGAATGACCATCGGATTCTTGGTCACCTCCCTGACCAAGGCCCTTCTCCCCTGATTGCTCATATATATATATATATATAGACCACCTGATAGAACCCAGGTCTTATCTCTCTATCACTACTAACCACTACTACTGACACTATATATATAGACCACCTGATAGAACCCAGGTCTTATCTCTATATCAGTACTAGCCACTACTACTGCCACTATATATATAGACCACCTGATAGAACCCAGGTCTTATCTCTATATCAGTACTAACCACTACTACTGCCACTATATATATAGACCACCTGATAGAACCCAGGTCTGATCGCTCTATCACTACTAACCACTACTACTGCCACTATATATATAGACCACCTGATAGAACCCAGGTCTGATCGCTCTATCACTACTAACCACTACTACTGCCACTATATATATAGACCACCTGATAGAATCCAGGTCTTATCTCTCTATCAGTACTAGCCACTACTACTGCCACTATATATATAGACCACCTGATAGAACCCAGGTCTTATCTCTCTATCACTACAAGCCACTACTACTGCCACTATATATATAGACCACCTGATTGAACCCAGGTCTTATCTCTCTATCATTACTAGCCACTACTACTGCCACTATATATATAGACCACCTGATAGAACCCAGGTCTTATCTCTCTATCACTACTAACCACTACTACTGCCACTATATATATAGACCACCTGATTGAACCCAGGTCTTATCTCTCTATCAGTACTAGCCACTACTACTGCCACTATATATATAGACCACCTGATAGAACCCAGGTCTTATCTCTCTATCAGTACTAACCACTACTACTGCCACTATATATATAGACCACCTGATAGAACCCAGGTCTTATCTCTCTATCAGTACTAACCACTACTAC
Source organism: Coregonus lavaretus (assembly GCF_964263955.1). Classification (NCBI taxonomy): domain Eukaryota; kingdom Metazoa; phylum Chordata; class Actinopteri; order Salmoniformes; family Salmonidae; genus Coregonus; species Coregonus lavaretus. Next base: position 84,631,565 of record NC_139989.1, read on the forward strand.
TGCCACTATATATATAGACCACCTGATAGAACCCAGGTCTTATCTCTCTATCACTACTAACCACTACTACTGCCACTATATATATAGACCACCTGATAGAACCCAGGTCTTATCTCTCTATCAGTACTAGCCACTACTACTGCCACTATATATATAGACCACCTGATAGAACCCAGGTCTTATCTCTCTATCAGTACTAACCACTACTACTGCCACTATATATATAGACCACCTGATAGAACCCAGGTCTGATCTCTCTATCAGTACTAACCACTACTACTGCCACTATATACTGTTGAAGTCGGAAGTTTACATTTGAACTCAGTTTTTCACAATTCCTGACATTTAATCCTAGTAAAAATTCCCTGTTTTAGGTCAGTTAGGATCACCACTTTATTTTAAGAATGTGAAATGTCAGAATACTAGTAGAGAGAATTATTTATTTCAGCTTTTATTTCTTTCATCACATTCCCAGAGGGTCAGAAGTTTACATACACTCAATTAGTATTTGGTAGCATTGCCTTTAAATTGTATAACTTGGGTCAAACGTTCCGGGTAGCCTTCCACAAGCTTCCCACAATAAATTGGGTGAATTTTGGCCCATTCATCTTGACAGAGTTGGTGTAACTGAGTCAGGTTTGTAGGCCTCCTTGCTCACACACACTTTTTCAGTTCTGCCACACATTTTCTATAGGATTGAGGTCAGGGCTTTGTGATGGCCACTCCAATACCTTGAATTGTTGTCCTTAAGCCATTTTGCCACAACTTTGGAAGTATGCTTGGGGTCATTGTCCATTTGGAAGACCCATTTGCGACCAAGCTTTAACTTCCTGACTGATGTCTTGAGATGTTGCTTCAATATATCCACATACATGATGCCATCTATTTTGTGAAGTGCACCAGTCCCACCTGCAGCAAAGCACCCCAACAGCATAATGCTGCCACCCCCCTGATTCACGGTTGGGATGGTGTTCTTCGGCTTGCAAGCAACCCCCTTTTTCCTCCAAACATAACGATGGTCATTGTGGGCAAACAGTTCTATTTTTGTTTCATCAGACCAGAGGACATTTCTTCAAAAAGTAAGATCTTTGTCCCCATGTGCAGTTGTAAACTGCAGTCTGGCTTTTTTATGGCGGTTTTGGAGCAGTGGCATCTTCCTTGCTGAGCAGCCTTTCAGGTTATGTCGATATATAGGACTCGTTTTACTGTGGATATAGATACTTTTGTACCTGTTTTCTCCAGCATCTTCACAAGGTCCTTTGCTGTTATTCTGGGATTGATTTGCACTTTTCGCACCAAAGTACGTTCATCTCTAGGAGACAGAATGAGTCTCCTTCCTGAGCGGTATGACGGCTGCGTGGTCCCATGGTGTTTATACTTGCGTACTACTGTTTGTACAGATGAACATGGTACCTTCAGGCATTTGGAAATTGCTCGCAAGGATGAACCAGACTTGTGGAGGTCTACAACTTTTTTTCTGAGGTCTTGGCTGATTGCTTTTGATTTTCCCATGATGTCAAGCAAAGAGGCACTGAGTTTGAAGGTAGGCCTTGAAATACATCCACAGGTACACCTCCAATTGACTCAAATTATGTCAATTAGCCTATCAGAAGCTTCTAAAGCCATGACATCATTTTCTGGAATTTCCCAAGCTGTTTAAAGGCACAGTCAACTTAGTGTATGTAAACTTCTGACCCACTGGAATTGTGATACAGTGAATTATAAGTTAAATAATCTGTCTGTAAACAATTGTTGGAAAAATTACTTGTGTCATGCACAAAGTAGATGTCTTAACCGACTTGCCAAAACTATAGTTTGTTAACAAGACATTTGTGGAGTGGTTGAAAAACGAGTTTTAATGACTCCAACCTAAGTGTATGTAAACTTCCGACTTCAACTGTATGTATTAAAAATGTATTACATTTGACACTGTACAACCCAGATTTCTATTTCTATGAGAGTGAGGCAATCTCTGATATTAAACAGTCAATTGATAGATTTTAAACAAATACATGTCTGTCATTTTACAACCAACCCCATGCCATGATTAGATAGTGAAATAACACATCAATCTCTTTCCAAGTTTTTATAAACAATAAAATCTAATTTACCAACATTTCTGAAAATGGATATGTAGCGTTTTGGAATGAAACTCTTGTTTCCCCATCTGAGCTCAGAGTAGATGAGAGATGTAATGTTTGTCTCTGTTGTGTTGAAGCCCAATCAAGCAGGAGAGACCAGCCTCCCCAGTACCCAGCTGTGTGTCCATGAAGAGTGACCGGTCTATGGCTCACCCTCTATCCTTCAGAGAGGGAGACTTTTCTACTCAACAAAGGTAAGAAGAACTCATGGGTCATGGTCAGTGAGTTAAACAACACTGTCTCTAGTCATTTCTCCTCTCCCATTTTACCATTTATTTTACCACTGCACATTGACTCAGTACTGGTACTCCTTGTATATAGTGTAGTTATTACCTCAACTATGCACTTGGCTATTCTACGTTAATAACGATGGTTTTGGGAAACAGCTCAGAGATTTAACAATGCTCCTATGAAGGTTTTAATGATGAACTTGGCTTTAAGATGCCCTGGATAAAAACATCTGCTAAATGACTAAAATGTTGAACGTAAATGTTTTCTTTGACTGGTTCTGTATATGCATTACAAATGTAGTTATTTGTTACATTTGACTGTGTGCATCCCATATTTTTATTTCTATGAGAGCGAGGCAATCTCTGACATTAAACCATCAAGTGTGTCATTTTACAACCAACCCCATGCCATGATTAGATAGTGAAAGAACACACCAATCTCTTTCCAAATGTTTTTAAACAATAAAATCTAATTGACCAACATTTCTGAAAATGGATATTTATCGTTTTGGAATGAAACTCTTGTTTCCCCAACTGAGCTCAGAGTAGATGAGAGATGTAATGTTTGTCTCTGTTGTGTTGAAGTCCGTTCAAGCAGGAGAGACCAGCCTCCCCTGTACCCAGCTGTGTGTCCATGAAGAGTGACCAGTCTATGCATCATCCTATAATGTTTAGAGAGGGAGACTTTTCTACTGAACAACGGTAAGAAGAACTCATGGGTCATGGTCAGTGAGTTAAACAACACTGTCTCTAGTCATTTCTCCTCTCCCATTTTCCCATTTCTTTTTGTTGTTTTCATAATCCATAGGCTAATCCTTTTTTTTCCATTTTCATAGTCCTAAAACAATATTAAACAAACACAACATTCACTCCCTGTGTGTGTGTGTGTGTGTGTGTGTGTGTGTGTGTGTGTGTGTGTGTGTGTGTGTGTGTGTGTGTGTGTGTGTGTGTGTGTGTGTGTGTGTGTGTGTGTGTGTGTGTGTGTGTGTGTGTGTGTGTGTGTGTGTGTGTGTGTGTGTGTGAGTGTGTGTGCACTCCCTGGATGAGGAGATGTAATCTCTATCCTGATTGACGTGTCACTTTTCTCCCTACCTACATGTACATATTACCTCAACTACCTGGTACCCCTGCACATTGACTCAGTACTGGTATTCCTTATAGCCTCATTACTACCTCAACTACCTGGTACCCCTGCACATTGACTCAGTACTGGTACTCCTTGTATATTGTCTAGTTATTACCTCAACTACCTGGTACCCCTGTACATTGACTCAGTACTGGTACTCCTTATAGCCTCATTACTACCTCAACTACCTGGTACCCCTGCATATTGACTCAGTACTGGTACTCCTTATATATAGTCTAGTTATTACCTCAACTACCTGGTACCCCTGCACATTGACTCAGTACTGGTACTCCTTGTATATAGTCTAGTTATTACCTCAACTACCTGGTACCCCTGTACATTGACTCAGTACTGGTACTCCTTATAGCCTCATTACTACCTCAACTACCTGGTACCCCTGCACATTGACTCAGTACTGGTACTCCTTCTATATAGTCTAGTTATTACCTCAACTACCTGGTACCCATGTACATTGACTCAGTACTGGTACTCCTTGTATATAGTCTAGTTATTACCTCAATTACCTGGTACCCCTGCACATTGACTCAGTACTGGTATTCCTTATAGCCTCATTACTACCTCAACTACCTGGTACCCCTGCACATTGACTCAGTACTGGTACTTCTTGTATATAGTCTCATTACTACCTCAACTACCAGGTACCCTGCACATTGACTCAGTACTGGTACTCCTTGTATATAGTCTAGTTATTACCTCAATTACCTGGTACCCCTGCACATTGACTCAGTACTGGTACTCCTTGTATATAGTCTAATTATTACCTCAACTACCTGGTACCCCTGCATATTGACTAAGTACTGGTACTCCTTATATATAGTCTAGTTATTAACTCAACTACCTGGTACCCCTGCTCATTGACTCAGTACTGGTACTCCTTATATATAGTCTAGTAAATACCTCAACTACCTGGTACCCCTGCACATTGACTCAGTACTGGTACTCCTTGTATATTGTCTAGTTATTACCTCAACTACCTGGTACCCCTGTACATTGACTCAGTACTGGTACTCCTTATAGCCTCATTACTACCTCAACTACCTGGTACCCCTGCATATTGACTCAGTACTGGTACTCCTTATATATAGTCTAGTTATTACCTCAACTACCTGGTACCCCTGCACATTGACTCAGTACTGGTACTCCTTGTATATAGTCTAGTTATTACCTCAACTACCTGGTACCCCTGTACATTGACTCAGTACTGGTACTCCTTATAGCCTCATTACTACCTCAACTACCTGGTACCCCTGCACATTGACTCAGTACTGGTACTCCTTCTATATAGTCTAGTTATTACCTCAACTACCTGGTACCCATGTACATTGACTCAGTACTGGTACTCCTTGTATATAGTCTAGTTATTACCTCAACTACCTGGTACCTCTGCACTTTGACTCAGTACTGGTACTCCTTATATATAGTCTAGTTATTACCTCAACTACCTGGTACCCCTGCACATTGACTCAGTGCTGGTACTCCTGTTATATAGTCTAGTTATTACCTCAACTACCTGGTACCCCTGCATATTGACTCAGTACTGGTACTCCTTATATATAGTCTAGTTATTACCTCAACTACCTGGTACCCCTGCACATTGACTCAGTACTGGTACTCCTTGTACATAGTCTAGTTATTACCTCAACTACCTGGTACCCCTGTACATTGACTCAGTACTGGTACTCCTTATAGCCTCATTACTACCTCAACTACCTGGTACCCCTGCACATTGACTCAGTACTGGTACTCCTTATATAGAGTCTAGTTATTATCTCAACTACCTGGTACCCTGCACATTGACTCAGTACTGGTACTCCTTGTATATAGTCTAGTTCTTACCTCAACTATCTGGTACCCCTGCACATTGACTCAGTACTGGTACTCCTTCTATATAGTCTAGTTAATACCTCAACTACCTGGTACCCATGTACATTGACTCAGTACTGGTACTCCTTGTATATAGTCTAGTTATTACCTCAACTACCTGGTACCCCTGCACATTGACTCAGTACTGGTACTCCTTGTATATAGTCTCATTACTACCTCAACTACCTGGTACCCTGCACATTGACTCAGTACTGGTACTCCTTGTATATAGTCTAGTTATTAACTCAACTACCTGGTACCCCTGCTCATTGACTCAGTACTGGTACTCCTTATATATAGTCTAGTAAATACCTCAACTACCTGGTACCCCTGCACATTGACTCAGTACTGGTATTCCTTGTATATTGTCTAGTTATTACCTCAACTACCTGGTACCCCTGTACATTGACTCAGTACTGGTACTCCTTATAGCCTCATTACTACCTAAACTACCTGGTACCCCTGCATATTGACTCAGTACTGGTACTCCTTATATATAGTCTAGTTATTACCTCAACTACCTGGTACCCCTGCACATTGACTCAGTACTGGTACTCCTTGTATATAGTCTAGTTATTACCTCAACTACCTGGTACCCCTGTACATTGACTCAGTACTGGTACTCCTTATAGCCTCATTACTACCTCAACTACCTGGTACCCCTGCACATTGACTCAGTACTGGTACTCCTTCTATATAGTCTAGTTATTACCTCAACTACCTGGTACCCATGTACATTGACTCAGTACTGGTACTCCTTGTATATAGTCTAGTTATTACCTCAACTACCTGGTACCCCTGCACATTGACTCAGTACTGGTACTCCTTGTATATAGTCTAGTTATTACCTCAACTACCTGGTACCCCTGCATATTGACTAATTACTGGTACTCCTTATATATAGTCTAGTTATTACCTCAACTACCTGGTACCCCTGTATATTGACTCAGTACTGGTACTCCTTGTATATAGTCTAGTTATTACCTCAACTACCTGGTACCTCTGCACTTTGACTCAGTACTGGTACTCCTTATATATAGTCTAGTTATTACCTCAACTACCTGGGACCCCTGCACATTGACTCAGTGCTGGTACTCCTGTTATATAGTCTAGTTATTACCTCAACTACCTGGTACCCCTGCATATTGACTCAGTACTGGTACTCCTTATATATAGTCTAGTTATTACCTCAACTACCTGGTACCCCTGCACATTGACTCAGTACTGGTACTCCTTGTACATAGTCTAGTTATTACCTCAACTACCTGGTACCCCTGTACATTGACTCAGTACTGGTACTCCTTATAGCCTCATTACTACCTCAACTACCTGGTACCCCTGCACATTGACTCAGTACTGGTACTCCTTATATAGAGTCTAGTTATTATCTCAACTACCTGGTACCCTGCACATTGACTCAGCACTGGTACTCCTTGTATATAGTCTAGTTATTACCTCAACTATCTGGTACCCCTGCACATTGACTCAGTACTGGTACTCCTTCTATATAGTCTAGTTAATACCTCAACTACCTGGTACCCCTGCACATTGACTCAGTACTGGTACTCCTTGTATATAGTCTAGTTATTACCTCAACTACCTGGTACCCCTGAACATTGACTCAGTACTGGTACTCCTTGTATATAGTCTAGTTATTACCTCAACTACCTGGTAACCCTGCATATTGAATAAGTACTGGTACTCCTTATATATAGTCTAGTTATTACCTCAACTACCTGGTACCCCTGTACATTGACTCACTACTGGTACTCCTTGTATATAGTCTAGTTATTACCTCAACTACCTGGTATTCTGCACATTGACTCAGTACTGGTACTCCTTATATATAGTCTAGTTATTACCTCAACTACCTGGTACCCCTGCACATTGACTCAGTACTGGTACTCCTACTTTATAGTCTAGTTATTACCTCAACTACCTGGTACCCCTGCATATTGACTCAGTACTGGTACTCCTTATATATAGTCTAGTTATTACCTCAACTACCTGGTACCTCTGCACATTGACTCAGTACTGGTACTCCTGGTATATAGTCTAGTTATTACCTCAACTACCTGGTACCCCTGCACATTGACTCAGTACTGGTACTCCTTCTATATAGTCTAGTTATTACCTCAACTACCTGGTACCCCTGCACATTGACTCAGTACTGGTACTCCTTGTATATAGTCTAGTTATTACCTCAACTACCTGGTACCCCTGCACATTGACTCAGTACTGGTACTCCTTCTATATAGTCTAGTTATTACCTCAACTACCTGGTACCCCTGTACATTGACTCAGTACTGGTACTCCTTGTCTATAGTCTAGTTATTACCTCAACTACTTTGTACCCCTGCACATTGACTCAGTACTGGTACTCCTTATATATAGTCTAGTTATTACCTCAACTACCTGGTAGCCCTTTACATTGACTCAGTACTGGTACTCCTTGTATATAGTCTAGTTATTACCTCAACTACCTGGTACCCCAGCACATTGACTCAGTACTGGTACTCCTTGTATATAGTCTAGTTATTACCTCAACTACCTGGTACCCTTGCACATTGACTCAGTACTGGTATTCCTTATATCCTCATTACTACTTCAACTACCTGGTACCCCTGCATATTGACTCAGTACTGGTACTCCTTGTATATAGTCTAGTTATTACCTCAACTACCTGGTACCCCTGCACATTGACTCAGTACTGGTACTCCTTGTATATAGTCTAGTTATTACCTCAACTACCTGGTACCCCTGCACATTGACTCAGTACTGGTCTTCCTTCTATATAGTCTAGTTATTACCTCAACTACCTGGTACCCCTGTACATTGACTCAGTACTGGTACTCCTTGTCTATAGTCTAGTTATTACCTAAACTACTTTGTACCCCTGCACATTGACTCAGTACTGGTACTCCTTGTATATAGTCTAGTTATTACCTCAACTACCTGGTACCCCTGTACATTGACTCAGTACTGGTACTCCTTGTATATAGTCTAGTTATTACCTCAACTACCTGGTACCCCAGCACATTGACTCAGTACTGGTACTCCTTGTATATAGTCTAGTTATTACCTCAACTACCTGGTACCCCTGGACATTGACTCAGTACTGGTACTCCTTGTCTATAGTCTAGTTATTACCTCAACTACTTTGTACCCCTGCACATTGACTCAGTACTGGTACTCCTTGTATATAGTCTAGTTATTACCTCAACTACCTGGTACCCCTTTACATTGACTCAGTACTGGTACTCCTTGTATATAGTCTAGTTATTACCTCAACTACCTGGTACCCCTGTACATTGACTCAGTACTGGTACTCCTTATAGCCTCATTACTACCTCAACTACCTGGTACCCTTGCACATTGACTCAGTACTGGTATTCCTTATATCCTCATTACTACCTCAACTACCTGGTACCCCTGCATATTGACTCAGTACTGGTACTCCTTGTATATAGTCTAGTTATTACCTCAACTACCTGGTACCGCTGCACATTGACTCAGTACTGGTACTCCTTGTATATAGTCTAGTTATTACCTCAACTACCTGGTACCCCTGCACATTGACTCAGTACTGGTCCTCCTTCTATATAGTCTAGTTATTACCTCAACTACCTGGTACCCCTGTACATTGACTCAGTACTGGTACTCCTTGTCTATAGTCTAGTTATTACCTAAACTACTTTGTACCCCTGCACATTGACTCAGTACTGGTACTCCTTGTATATAGTCTAGTTATTACCTCAACTACCTGGTACCCCTGTACATTGACGCAGTACTGGTACTCCTTGTATATAGTCTAGTTATTACCTCAACTACCTGGTACCCCAGCACATTGACTCAGTACTGGTACTCCTTGTATATAGTCTAGTTATTACCTCAACTACCTGGTACCCCTGGACATTGACTCAGTACTGGTACTCCTTGTATATAGTCTAGTTATTACCTCAACTACCTGGTACCCCTGCACATTGACTCAGTACTGGTACTCCTTCTATATAGTTTAGTTATTACCTCAATTACCTGGTACCCCTGTACACTGACTCAGTACTGGTACTCCTTATAGCCTCATTACTACCTCAACTACCTGGTACCCTTGCACATTGACTCAGTACTGGTACTCCTTATATATAGTCTAGTTATTATGTCAACTACCTGGTACCCCTGCACATTGACTCAGTACTGCTACTCCTTGTATATAGTCTAGTTATTACCTCAACTACCTGGTACCCCTGTACATTGACTCAGTATTGGTACTCCTTATATATAGTCTAGTTATTATCTCAAATACCTGGTACCCCTGTACATTGACTCAATACTGGTGCTCCTTGTATATAGTCTAGTTATTACCTCAACTACCTGGTACCCCTGCACATTGACTCAGTACTGGTACTCCTTGTATATTGTTTAGTTATTACCTCAACTACCTGGTACCCCTGCACATTGACTCAGTACTGGTACTCCTTGTATATAGTCTCATTACTACCTCAACTACCTGGTACCCCTGTACATTGACTCAGTACTGGTACTCCTTATAGCCTCATTACTACCTCAACTACCTGGTACCCCTGCACATTGACTCAGTACTGGTACTCCTTGTATATAGTCTAGTTATTACCTCAACTACCTGGTACCCCTGCACATTGACTCAGTACTGGTACTCCATATATATAGTCTATTTATTACCTCAACTACCTGGTACCCCTGCACATTGACTCAGTATTGGTACTCCTTGTATATAGTCTAGTTATTAACTGAACTACCTGGTACCCCTACACATTGACTCAGTACTGGTACTCCTTGTATATAGTCTAGTTATTACCTCAACTACCTGGTACCCCTGTACATTGACTCAGTACTGGTACTCCTTGTCTATAGTCTAGTTATTACCTCAACTACCTGGTACCCCTGGACATTGACTCAGTACTGGTACTCCTTGTATATAGTCTAGTTATTACCTCAACTACCTGGTACCCCTGTACATTGACGCAGTACTGGTACTCCTTGTATATAGTCTAGTTATTACCTCAACTACCTGGTACCCCAGCACATTGACTCAGTACTGGTACTCCTTGTATATAGTCTAGTTATTACCTCAACTACCTGGTACCCCTGGACATTGACTCAGTACTGGTACTCCTTGTATATAGTCTAGTTATTACCTCAACTACCTGGTACCCCTGCACATTGACTCAGTACTGGTACTCCTTCTATATAGTTTAGTTATTACCTCAATTACCTGGTACCCCTGTACACTGACTCAGTACTGGTACTCCTTATAGCCTCATTACTACCTCAACTACCTGGTACCCTTGCACATTGACTCAGTACTGGTACTCCTTATATATAGTCTAGTTATTATGTCAACTACCTGGTACCCCTGCACATTGACTCAGTACTGCTACTCCTTGTATATAGTCTAGTTATTACCTCAACTACCTGGTACCCCTGTACATTGACTCAGTATTGGTACTCCTTATATATAGTCTAGTTATTATCTCAAATACCTGGTACCCCTGTACATTGACTCAATACTGGTGCTCCTTGTATATAGTCTAGTTATTACCTCAACTACCTGGTACCCCTGCACATTGACTCAGTACTGGTACTCCTTGTATATTGTTTAGTTATTACCTCAACTACCTGGTACCCCTGCACATTGACTCAGTACTGGTACTCCTTGTATATAGTCTCATTACTACCTCAACTACCTGGTACCCCTGTACATTGACTCAGTACTGGTACTCCTTATAGCCTCATTACTACCTCAACTACCTGGTACCCCTGCACATTGACTCAGTACTGGTACTCCTTGTATATAGTCTAGTTATTACCTCAACTACCTGGTACCCCTGCACATTGACTCAGTACTGGTACTCCATATATATAGTCTATTTATTACCTCAACTACCTGGTACCCCTGCACATTGACTCAGTATTGGTACTCCTTGTATATAGTCTAGTTATTAACTGAACTACCTGGTACCCCTACACATTGACTCAGTACTGGTACTCCTTGTATATAGTCTAGTTATTACCTCAACTACCTGGTACCCCTGGACATTGACTCAGTACTGGTACTTCTTATAGCCTCATTATTGATATTTCATTGTGTTACTATTTCCTTTTTTTATTTAGCTAATATTTATTACACTATATATATATATATATATATATATATATATATATATATATATATATGCCATTTAGCAGACGCTTTTATCCAAAGCGACTTACAGTCATGCGTGCATAAATTTTTGTGTATGGGTGGTCCCGGGGATCGAACCCACTTTTTAACTGCATTGTTGGAAAAGGGCTCGTAAGTAAGCATTTCACGGTAAAGTGTACACCTGTTGTATTCAGCGCATGTGAGAAATACAATTTGATTTGAAGGTCATTGGCAGAAACACGTCATTGGGTCTAACGGTCGTCTCGTTCCGAACAGCGCATGTTTGGATGTTGAAGCACTGTGGCTAGGAAAAACTCCCTAGGAAGGCAGGAACCTAGGAAGAAACCTAGAGAGGAACCAGGCTCTGAGGGGTGGCCAGTCCTCTTCTGGCTGTGCTTGGTGGAGATTATAAAATCAGCAAAAAAAGAAACGTCCTCTCACTGTCAACTGCATTTATTTTCAGCAAACTTAACATGTGTAAATATTTGTATGAACATAACAAGATTCAACAACTGAGACATAAATTGAACAAGTTCCACAGACATGTGACTAACAGAAATTGAATAATATGTCCCTGAACAAAGGGGGAGTCCAAATCAAAAGTAACAGTCAGTATCTGGTGTGGCCACCAGCTGCATTAAGTACTGCAGTGCATCTCCTCCTCATGGACTGCACCAGATTTGCCAGTTCTTGCTGTGTAATGTTATCCTATGCTTCCACCAAGGCACCTGCAAGTTCCCAGACATTTCTGGGGGGAATGGCCCTAGCCCTCACCCTCCGATCCAACAGGTCCCAGATGTGCTCAATGGGATTGAGATCCGGGCTCTCCGCTGGCCATGGCAGAACACTGACATTCCTGTCTTGCAGGAAATCACGAACAGAACGAGCAGTATGGCTGGTGGCATTGTCATGCTGGAGGGTCATGTCAGGATGAGCCTGCAGGAAGGGTACCACATGAGGGAGGAGGATGTCTTCCCTGTAACGCACAGCGTTGAGATTGCCTGCAATGACAACAAGCTCAGTCCGATGATGCTGTGACACACTGCCCCAGACCATGACGGACCCTCCACCTCCAAATCGATCCCGCTCCAGAGTACAGGACTCTGTGTAACGCTCATTCCTTCTACAATAAACGTGAATCTGACCATCACCCCTGGTGAGACAAAACCGCGACTCATCAGTGAAGAGCACTTTTTGCCAGTCCTGTCTGGTCCAGCGACGGTGTGTTTGTGCCCATATGTGACGTTGTTGCCGGTGATGTCTGGTAGGGGCCTGCCTTACAACAGGCCTACAAGCCCTCAGTCCAGCCTCTCTCAGCCTATTGCGGACATTCTGAGCAGTGATGGAGGGATTATGCTTTCGTGGTGTAACTCGGGCAGTTGTTGTTGCCATTGTGGTCCTCTGTACCTCAGCTGGTAGAGCACGGCGCTTGTAACGCCAAGGTAGTGGGTTCGATCCCCGGGACCACCCATACACAAAAATGTATGCACGCACGACTGTAAGTCGCCTTGGATAAAAGCGTCTGCTAAATGGCATATTATATTATTATTATTATTATTATTATTATTATTATTATTATTATTATTATTATTATTATTATTATCCTGTACCTGTCCCGCAGGTGTCATGTTTGGATGTATCGGTCCTGTGCAGGTGTTGTTACACGTGGTCTGCCACTGCGAGGATGATCAGCTGTCCGTCCTGTCTCCCTGTAGCGCTGTCTTAGGCGTCTCACAGTACGGACATTGCAATTTATTGCCCTGGCCACATCTGCAGTCCTCATGCCTCCTTGCAGCATGCCTAAGGCACGTTCACGCAGATGAGCAAGGACCCTGGGCATCTTTCTTTTGGTGTTTTTCAGAGTCAGTAGAAAGGCCTCTTTAGTGTCCTAAGTTTTCATAACAGTGAACTTAATTGCCTACCGTCTGTAAGCTGTTAGTGTCTTAACGACCGTTCCACAGGTGCATGATCATTAATTGTTTATGGTTCATTGAACAAGCATAGAAAACAGTGTTTAAACCCTTTACAATTAAGATATGTGAAGTTATTTGAATTTTTACGAATTATCTTTGAAAGACAGGGTCCTGAAAAAGGGACGTTTCTTTTTTTGCTGAGTTTACATTATAACCTAGCCTACTTTACATAACATAACATCTGTTACTTGTTGCAAAAAAAAACTTTCTGAATGTATCAATTATTTCATTTTTTACATTTTTAGTCATTTAGCAGACACTCTTATCCAGAGCGACTTACAGTTAGTGAGTGCATACATTATTTTTTTCATACTGGCCCCCCATGGGAATCAAACCCACAACCCTGGCATTGCAAACGCCATCCCTGCCGGCCAAACCCTCCCCTACCTTGGACGACGCTGGGCCAATTGTGCGCCGCCCCATGGGTCTCCCGGTCGCGGCCGGCTACGACAGAGCCTGGATTCGAACCAGGAACTCTAGCGGCACAGTCCTTAGACCACTGCGCCACTCGGGATTTCCCCTCAGATAAATCAAGCCCGTTTTAGCCCTTCTGTCTACATTCTCAGATACGTTTAGAAAAGAACAGATTCAAAGACAATAAATCGCCTACATTTAATGAATACAAGTAAGTGTGAGACATGGCCTTGTGTTGTTGCACTGTCTATGACTACCTTAACAAACAGTGACTTATTATTATTATTGACAGTTAACATGGAGAAGAGATGTCACAACCAGATGTTCATGTGATTGCATTAAATAACCTCACTGTTTGGATATGTCTGTTAGTAAATGTTTTATTTCTAAGAGATCATGAATAATAGAGAACAATGGACATTCTAGAATGAGTTGTCACTGTGTTCACCACAACCAACATGCTGCATCTCTGTTTAGGGGTCAGTGGTCTAAAATGAGTCTCTTTGGGAGACCTGACACCAAAACTAAGAGGTGAGCTGACAATATTGTTTAAGAATTTATATTCCAAAACGCTATATACACAGAAAATTCACATTTGTGTTTTTTTCATCAGAAATGACTGCTTATTGGTTGGTACCTTCAATATTTCTGTTCTAGATTTGAGATGTGTATGAAAATTGGATTTTTTTTCAAAACGCTATATATCCAATGTTTAGCTGGAATGGGATGTTCGTATCCTGTATATTTGACTGTGATATGTGGTTGTCTCACTTAGCTATCTTAAGATAAATGCACTTACAGATGCCATATCTTAATTTGATCCAGTTTCTCACAGCAGAAATAGAAAGAATATCCTGCAGCAACAGGACATTTGAATTATTATGTGGATTATAATTCATTAAAATATTTTGTAAAATCAAGTTTTTTAAAAGCTAAATTACACTATAATATGGCAATTGTATTGTAAGTCACTCTGTGCCCGGTTTCCCGATAGCGATGGAATTTAGGCTTACCAGTGTTTTAAGATGCATCTTTCCTACAACGGCTGAAGATGTAAGATGTATTTCCCACGCACCACGCAGAGAGAAGGGTCGCTATAATGACTGAAAACACAACCGTGGGACAAACAAGTGGCATATTTCTGGGCAAGGGCGGTCCATTTAAAATTAATTCATTCTTCCCTCACCCTTTGCCCTGCAAATGTCAACTCATCATACGTCATGATATGTCATCAGAAGTGTCCACTCATCATACGTCATGATACGTCATCAGAAGTGTCCACTCATCATATGTCATGATACGTCATCAGAAGTGTCAACTCATCATACGTCATGATACGTCATCAGAAGTGTCAACTCATCATACGTCATGATACGTCATCAGAAGTGTCCACTCATCATACGTCATGATACGTCATCAGAAGTGTCCACTCATCATACGTCATGATACGTCATCAGAAGTGTCCACTCATCATACGTCATGATACGTCATCAGAAGTGTCCACTCATCATACGTCATGATACGTCATCAGAAGTGTCCACTCATCATACGTCATGATACGTCATCAGAAGTGTCAACTCATCATACGTCATGATACGTCATCAGAAGTGTCCACTCATCATACGTCATGATACGTCATCAGAAGTGTCCACTCATCATACGTCATGATACGTCATCAGAAGTGTCCACTCATCATACGTCATGATACGTCATCAGAAGTGTCCACTCATCATACGTCATGATACGTCATCAGAAGTGTCCACTCATCATACGTCATGATACGTCATCAGAAGTGTCCACTCATCATACGTCATGATACATCATCAGAAGTGTCCACTTAACTTGAGGGCTGAGGGGAGAGGGAGTCTTTTAAGTGTTTGAAACGCTGCCATGGATAGTTTCGAAGTAACATTACCACATGATCAATGACGTCCGAAGCTTTGTTTAATCTCATGCTTTTTCAAACCATGTGCTGCAAAATGCGAGAGATCTCACTGATTTCGCCCTGGTGCCGGTGCTTTTTTCGAAGCAAAGTATTTTCCAAACACTGACCTCTACTGGACACCTTATTTACACATTTACTTTGATGTCTTCCAGTTTGTAGCCCCTGAATGGGAGCTCAGCAGGTAGGGACGGGGATTGGGATCAGACATCAACATAGGCACAAGATTCCCTGCTATAGTTGAACAATTATTTTCTGTGAAACTTCCCATTGTTGTTTAAATAATATGTTTTATTTAGTGTAGCCTATGATAATATTCTGTATTTAGTATCCTAAATAATACCACAGATGCATCGTTTTTGAAAACATAGTGAACCTGGAGGCAAAAAGCGAACCCCACATTCAAACTAAACATTGTTTATTAGCACTCAAAGTAGATGAGATAAATAATGTTTGTCTCTGTTGTGTTGAAGCCCAATCAAGCAGGAGAGACCAGCCTCCCCTGTACCCAGCTGTGTATCCATGAAGAGTGACTGGTCTATGGGTCATCCTATAGAGTTTAGAGAGGGAGACTTTTCTAGTGAACAAAGGTAAGAAGAACTTATGGGTCATGGTCAGTGAGTTAAACAACACTGTCTCTAGTCATTTCTCCTCTCCCATTTTCCCATTTATTTTTGTTGTTTTCATAATCCATAGGCTAATCCTTTTTTCCATTTTCATAGTCCTGAAACAATATTAAACAAACACAACATTCCCTCCCTGTGTGTGTGTGTGTGTGTGTGTGTGTGTGTGTGTGTGTGTGTACTCCCTGGATGAGGAGATGTAATCTCTATCCTGATTGCCTAGTCACTTTTATCCCTACCTACATGTACATATTACCTCAACTACCTGTGTGTCTGTGTCCGGTGTGTGTGTGTGTGTGTGTGTCCAGTGTGTGTGTGTGTGTCCAGTGTGTGTGTGTGTCCAGTGTGTGTGTGTGTTTGTGTGTGTGTGTGTGTGTGTGTGTGTGTCCGGTGTGTGTGTGTGTGTGTCCAGTGTGTGTGTGTGTGTGTGTGTGTGTGTGAGTTCACGTGTATCCATCAATGACTGTCTGTTCTTCTGCTTACCGCTACAGTGTGGAACATGGTGGAGAGAACACAATGAAACCTGGACTTAGAAAATGTGAGTGTTGACTGCTGTGAAGAATATGACTAAGAATAAGTCTTAATTCAAGTGAAGTCAAAGTCAAAGACCACCATCATTACTTACTTGGTCATATTAAATATCAGCTGTAGTTCTACAGAATCACAAATCAGGGACAACAAAGTTTACAAAGAGTTGCTTTGACAATTTGTGTGTCTGTGTGTGTGTGTGTGTGTGTGTGTGTGTTTTCATGCTTGTTGTCACGATCGTCAGGGTAAGGAGTAGACCAAGGCGCAGCGTTGCAGGCAAACATACTCATTTATTAGCGAAACGTGATCAAAACAACAAAAGACGGTAACGTGACAGTACACGGTAAAACACAACCAACTCGAAACAAGAACCCACAAAACA
This sequence comes from Coregonus lavaretus, assembly GCF_964263955.1. Taxonomy (NCBI): domain Eukaryota; kingdom Metazoa; phylum Chordata; class Actinopteri; order Salmoniformes; family Salmonidae; genus Coregonus; species Coregonus lavaretus. The sequence goes on from NC_139989.1 coordinate 84,648,989, forward strand.
CAAAGGAAAACCGACAGTTTAAATATGGCTCCCAATCAGAGACAACCAGCAAACAGCTGACACTCGTTGCCTCTGATTGGGAGTCACTCAGGCCAACATAGAAAATGACAAACTAGAACCCCCAACATAGAAATATAACACATAGAATAAACACACCCTGGCTCAACAAATAGAGTCCCAGAGCCAGGGTGTGACAGTACCCCCCCCTAAAGGCGCGGACTGCGACCGCGCCTCAATAAGAGCTAAACAGGGGAGGGCTGGGTGGGCATACCTCCTCGGCGGCGGTTCTGGCTCCGGCCTTGCCCACCACCCTCCAATCAACCCCCCATAGCGCCCCTGGTCCGGTCTAGCCCCGCTGGCCGGAGCCGGACTGACGACACACACCCCTGGCTTGGTGCGTGGAGCAGGAACGGACCGGACCGGGCTGACGATGCGCACCCCTGTCTTGGTGCGTGGAGTAGCACCTGGCCGAACCGGGCTGACGATACACACCCCTGGCTTGGTGCGTGGAGCAGGAATGGACCGGACCGGGCTGACGATGCGCACCCCTGGCTTGGTGCGTGGAGTAGCAACTGGCCGGACCGGGCTGACGACTCGCACCCCTGGCTTTGTGCGTGGAGCCGGAACGGGCCTCACCGGACTGACGACTCGCACCCCTGGCTTGGTGCGTGTAGCCGGAACGGGCCTCACCGAACTGACGACTCGCACCCCTGGCTTGGTGCGTGGAGCCGGAACGGGCCTTACCGGACTGACGACTCGCACCCCTGGCTTGGTGCGTGGAGCCGGAACGGGCCTCACCGGACTGACGACTCGCTCCCCTGGCTTGGTGCGAGTAGCAGGAACGGGCTGGACCAGGCTGACGACTCGCACCCCTGGCTTGGTGCGAGTAGCAGGAACGTTCTGGACCAGGCTGACGACTCGCACCCCTGGCTTGGTGCGAGTGGCAGGAACAGGCTGGACCAGGCTGACGACTCGCACCCCTGGCTTGGTGCGAGTGGCAGGAACAGGCCGGGCCGGGCTGGCGACTCGCACCCCTGGCTTGGTGCGAGTGGCAGGAACAGGCCGGGCCGGGCTGGCGACGCGCACCGTAGGTTTGGTGCGAGTGGCAGGAACAGGCCGGGCCGGGCTGGCGACGCGCACCGTAGGTTTGGTGCGAGTGGCAGGAACAGGCCGGGCCGGGCTGGCGACGCACACCGTAGGCTTGGTGCGAGTGGCAGGAACAGGCCGGGCCGGGCTGGCGACGCGCACCGTAGGTTTGGTGCGAGTGGCAGGAACAGGCCGGGCCGGGCCGGCGACGCACACCGTAGGTTTGGTGCGTGGAGCAGGGACAGGCCGGGCTGGGCTGGCGACGCACCCCGTAGGCTTGGTGCGTGGAGCAGGGACAGGCCGGGCTGGGCTGGCGACGCACCCCGTAGGCTTGGTGCGTGGAGCAGGGACAGGCCGGGCTGGGCTGGCGACGCACACCGTAGGCTTGGTGCGTGGAGCAGGGACAGGCCGAACCGGGCTGTGGAGACGGATAGGAGACCTGGAGTGAAGAGCGGCCACCACCCGTCCTGGCTGAATGCCTACCCTCACACACTCTGTGTGTGGCATCCGCACAGGACGTACAGGGCTGTGTACCCGTACTGGCATAACAGCACGTGACACTGGAGCAGGATATCCGGGACCGCGGAGAGGCATTGGAGACCACGAGCGTTGAGCCGGAACACTCCGTCCTGGCTGCATACCCACCTTCGCACGACACGTGCGGGGTGCTCGCACAGGACGTACAGGACTATGCCGGACCACTCGTGGCACAGTACACCGCTCCGCATACCGCAGAACCTGCCCCGTCCCATGCTGCCATGCCTGAGCACGGGAAGTTGGTTCCGCTCTCCATCCAGGCTCCGCCAACCTGCCTTCTGGCCCCCCAAACCCGGTGGCCTCCTCTCCAAATCGCCCTGTGGCAGCCTCCTGCTGCCCAGCCGCCCATGCCGTGTGCCCCCCCCTAAAAATGTTTTGGGGTTGCCTCTCGTCCTTCCGACGATGACACTGCTGACGCCGCTGCTCCTCTCTCGCCAGGGCCTTAATCCTACCCCAAGGTCCCTTGCCCCCGAGCATGTCTTCCCAGGACCACGATTTGCCCACCTGGGCCATCGCCAACCTCTCCATCTCTTTACCTGGCGCTTCCTCCCATGTCCAGTCTGCCTGCTCCTGGACACGCTGCTTGGTCCTTTTAAGGTTGGGTTCTTCTGTCACGATCGTCAGGGTAAGGAGTAGACCAAGGCGCAGCGTTGCAGGCAAACATACTCATTTATTAGCGAAACGTGATCAAAACAACAAAAGACGGTAACGTGACAGTACACGGTAAAACACAACCAACTCGAAACAAGAACCCACAAAACACAAAGGAAAACCGACAGTTTAAATATGGCTCCCAATCAGAGACAACCAGCAAACAGCTGACACTCGTTGCCTCTGATTGGGAGTCACTCAGGCCAACATAGAAAATGACAAACTAGAACCCCCAACATAGAAATATAACACATAGAATAAACACACCCTGGCTCAACAAATAGAGTCCCAGAGCCAGGGTGTGACACTTGTTCAGGATGTGTGTGTGTGTAATTAATGAGAATAAGTGTGTTTTATATTACCATACAGTATAACATATGAGCATTGAACAAATCTCAAGTTACCTTAACTTCTCATTTTGATACCTAGAAACATCTACATTAAATGAATTAGTGAAAAGTGAGTTAACATTCTAATGTGAATAATGATGATTTCTAATATTGTGTCTGGTTTCATCCATCAGATGTCTGTGATCTCACACTGGACCCAAACACAGTAAACATATTCCTCTCTCTGTCTGAGGAGAACAGAAAGGTGACACGGAGGAGAGAGAAGCAGCCGTATCCTGATCACCCAGAGAGATTTGAGGACTGGGAACAGGTGCTGTGTAGAGAGGGTCTGACTGGACGCTGTTACTGGGAGGTAGAGTGGAGTGGGAGATGGGCTGGTATAGGAGTGGCATATAAAGGAATCAGCAGGAGAGGAAGGGGTAGTGACTGTGGGATTGGATGTAATGACAAGTCCTGGAGTCTGTTCTGCTTTGACAACAGTTACTCTGCCTGGCACAATAATAAGTTCACTACCATAGACGTCCCCTCCTCCAGCCCCCACAGAGTAGGAGTGTATCTGGACTGGCCAGCCGGCACTCTGTCCTTCTACAGAGTCTCCTCTGAAACACTGACCCACCTGAACACATTCCACTCCACATTCACTGAGTCCCTCTATCCAGGGTTTAGGGTTTATGATGTTGACTCCTCAGTGTCCCTGTAAATAATAACCATGGTAACACTGACACACACACACTGGACACACACACTGGACACACACACACGCACACACACTGGACACACACAAACACACACACACACACACACACTGGACACACACACACACACACACACTGGACAAATACACACACTGGACACACACACACACACACTAGACACACTCACACACACACACTGTACACACACACACTGGACACACACACACACTGGACACACACAAACACCGGACACCTGTGTCAAACACAACACACACACAAACACACTGTGAACACACACACACAAACGCATTATACACACACACACTGTACACACTGTACACACACACACACTGTACACACACACACACACACAAACACACACACACAAAAACACACACACACACACACGTATACTGGACACAAACACACACACACACACACTGGACAAACACACTCACTGAACACACACACTGGACACACACACACACTGGACACACACACACACTGGACACACACACACATTGGACACACACACACACTGGACACACAAACACACACACACACTGGACAAACACACACTGGACACACACACACTGGACACACACACACTGGACACACACACACATTGGACACACACACACTGGACACACACACACACATGACACACACACACAAATACACTGGACACACACACACACACACATACACACACTAGACACACACACACACACACACTGGACACACACACACACTGTACACACGCAAACACATACACACACTGGACACACACAAACACACACACACACAAACACACACACACACACACACAATGGACACACTGGACACAGTCACACTGGACATACACACACACACACACACTGGACACACACACACTGGACACACACACTGAACACACACACTAGACACACACACACACTGGACACACACACACACTGGACACACACACACACACACACACACCGGACACACACACATACAAATATACACTGGACACACACACACACCGGACACACACGCACACACATATACACTGGACACACTCACACACTAGACACACTCACACACACACACACTGTACAAATACACACACACACACACACTGAACACACACACTGGACACACACACACACTGGACACACACACACACACACCGGACACACACACATACACATATACACTGGACACACAAACACACACATATACACTGGACACACTCACACACTGGACACACACACACTGGACACACACACACATTGGACACAATACACACACACACACACACAAACACACACACACACACACACACACACATACTCACACACTGGACAAACACACACAGACACTGGACACACACAAACACACACACATACACACACACTGGACAAACACACACAGTGGACACACTCACACTGGACACACACACACACACACTGGACACACACACACACTGAACACACACACTGGACACACACACACACAAACACACACACACTGGACATACACACACACTAGACACATTCACACTGGACAAACACACACACTGGACACACAGACATTGGACACTCACACACACACACTAAACACACACACTGGTCACACACACACACACACTGGATACACTCACACTGGACACACACACACACTGGACACACACACATTGGACACACACACACACAAACACTGGACACACACACATTGGACACACACACACACTGGACACACTCACACACTGGACACACACACACACTGGACACACACACACTGGACACACACACACACACACACACTGGACAAACACACACACACACTGGACAAACACACACACTGGACAAACACACACACTGGACACACTCACACTAAACACACACACACACACACACACACACACACACACACATACACTGGACACACACACACACACACACACACACACTGGACACACACACTGGACACACACACACAATGGACACACACACACACTGGACACACACTGGACACACACATACACTGGACACACACACACACACCGGACACACACACATATACGCTGGACACACACACACACTAGACACACACACACACACACACACACACACAAACACTGGACACACACTGGACACACACACACACACACACACACACTAGACAAACACACACACACATACACACACACACACAAACTGGACAAACACACACACTGGACACACACACACACATACACTGGACACACACACACATATACAGTAGACACACACTGTACACACACACACACTGAACACACACACTGGACACACACACACACACACAAACACACACACACAGGACAAACACACACTGGACAAACACACACACTGGACACACACACACTAGATAAACACACACACACACTGGACACACACACACACACTGGACACACACACGCAGGACAAACACACACACACACACACCGGACACACACACACACACACACACTGCACACACACACACACACACACACTGGACACACACACTGAACACACACACACACACACACACTAGACACACACACACACACACAAACTGGACACACACACATATACTGGACACACACACACACACACACTGGACACATTTCCATGTGTAGGATTTTGATGAAAGGAAATCCCATATAGCCTACTGGACAGGACTTTGCTATGGCATCTTCTGTTTGGGTGTCTCAGGTCAGGTCTGAGCCATGATCAGAATGTGTCTCTGTGTCTATTTCCAGCCCTGCCATTTCTACCTGTCCTGATCTAGTGTTTCACCCCTGACCTCCTCACACCGTCTCACTGTCCATGTCTGCTTTTAGCTCCCACCTCTACTTCACTGTGTTATAATGGACCTTATGCTTGTTATGTCACCTCTGTAACCAGTTATCAAACATATGAACATTTAAATTCCTCTATGAGTTTTGTTTCGTGTCCATTTACTTATGTATGTATTTGTTGTATATTGAGGTTGTGTTGCAGAGCATCATGGGGGTTTATATGTGTTGAGATGATCACGTTCCAGATAAATGGTTGAACTGATTCCTGTCTCCCGTCTCATCATTATTGAATTGTTATTCAGACGTGGTTATGAAACCCACGAGACATAACAAAAGATTGGCGATGAGTAAATCTGAATCTACAGGAACTATTCTGTCTGGAAGAAGTGGGTTTTTACAACTGTTTAAAACTGTTATTTTCTGTGGTCCAGAATAGGCTAATGTTAGCACAGTATATTGCTAGCAGAGGCAAGTGCATAGTCGAGCTAGCTAAGAAAGAGCGTTAACCAGTGGTTTAAAGTACTTAAGTAAAAATACTTTAAAGTACTACTTAAGTAGTTTTTTGGGGTATCTGTACTTGACTTTACTATTTATATTTTTGACTACTTTTACTTTTACTTCACTACATTCCTAAAGAAAATAATGTACTTTTTACTCCATACATTTTCCCTGACACCCAAAAGTACTTGTTACATTTTGAATGCTTAGCAGGACAGAAAATGGTCCAATTCACACCCTTATCAAGAGAACATCCCTACTGCCTCTGATCTGGGGGACTCAGTAAACACAAATGCTTTGTTTGTAAATTGTCTGAGTGTTGGAGTTTGCCTCTGGCTGAACGTAAATTTAAAAAACAAGAAAATCGTCTGGTTTGCTTTATGTAAGGAATTTGAAATGATTTATACTTGTACTTTTACTTTTGATACTTTAGTATATTTAAAACCAAATACTTTTAGACTTTTACTCAAGTAGTATTTTACTGGGTGACTTTCACTTTTAGTTGAGTCATTTTCTATTAAGGTATCTTTACTTTTACTCAAGTATGACAATTGGGTACTTTTTCCACCACTGGAGTTAACATCGTCATGGACGGCAGAAAAGGACTGGAGACGGACATCGGAGCAGGAAAACAACGTGATTAAAAGGGAGGAACATACAGTGATTAAAGGAAAGGACATTTATTCAACTGTGAAGACAAACCTTTTAATTAAAACTGCTAAATGAGCGAATTCAGGAGGAAACGTCAGTGAGTGAAGTGAATGAAGATCACATGACTGAGGAAAATATTGCTGTGGTTGAGGACAATATTGAAGTGAGTGACAATCAGGAGCTTATTGAGATACGAAAAATTATTGGAAATGTCGGAAACATTGGACAGTTTGATAAAAATATTGAGCAGTGGAGCTCATATACAGAACGGTTTGAATATTTTGTTCTTGTAAATGACATGGATGAGGACAACATTGTGCCTACATGTTTTAGTGTAATGGGGCCAAAGACATTTAATTTACTAGGCAGCCTGCTACAGCCAGTCAGAACAGGTAATAAGACGTATGGGGATATTGTGGAGATACTTAAAGGACATTTTTCACCAGAACCACTAGTTATTGCTGAAAGGTTCAGGTTCCACAGGAGACATCAGGAAGAGGGAGAATCAGTAACAATGTTTGCTGCTGCATTAAAGAAACTACCAGAACACTGTGAGTTTAATGCTGTTCTAAATGACATCATTAGAGACAGACTAGTATGTGGGCTACGGAGTGAAGCTACACAAAAGAGACTGTTGACTGAAAGTCATCTGACCTTGGCAAAGGACATTGAAATCAGTGTGTCCATGGAACTAGCTGCTAAAGAGGCTCACCAGTTGAGTTCATCAGGAACTTAGTGGGTTCATCTAACAATCCTAATCATCAGCTGATACATTTTAATCTCATACACAGGGTAAACCTTCCACCTAGAAAACATCATTTAATAGAAATCACAACCGCTCCTCTGTGTGATCTATGTAATCAAGGTGCCTTGGCCTCCTTTAATTATATGTACTGGGAGTGACCAGGGGACATGTTTTGGAAAGAGGTATCCTCATACCTTGTTCCCCCAAACTGTTATTACTGAATGATAATTCACCACTGTCATTACAACAAAGACGTATAATGTTGTCAGGTTGGACAGCAGCTAAAAAGATGTTGGAACTAAGATGGCAACCACCACACCTCATTGGATCAGCACTTTTATAGATATAATTTATTTACAACTATCCACTGCTAGGATCCATGGGGCTAGCCAAACAACAATTGCAGCTGAAACCATAAAATAACTCCTGTAGTTGGTTTTACCCAACAGATTGACTGTTCATGATCATTTTTGTGCAAATGTGTACCTTGATTTAGTATTTAATTTAATATTGATCAGGTTGGGTGTGTTGGGGTGGTCCCAGGAGGGGTTGGAGGGTGGGTTGGGGTGGTCCCAGGAGGGGTTGGAGGGTGGGCTGGGGTGGTCCCAGGAGGGGTTGGAGGGTGGGTTGGGGTGGTCCCAGGAGGGGTTGGAGGGTGGGTTGGGGTGGTCCCAGGAGGGGTTGGAGGGTGGGTTGGGGTGGTCCCAGGAGGGGTTGTAGGGTGGGTTGGGGTGGTCCCAGGAGGGGTTGGAGGGTGGGTTGATGCAGCTGAGGTGGGTGATTGTATATGTGGTTTATTATAATTGTATTTATCTGCAATAACTAGTTTCCATAATATACTGATATATATTTTAACAGTATTGTGTCTCTAGCTGTATAACCATTCCTGCTGCTATTTGTTCTGATATATATTTTAACAGTATTGTGTCTCTAGCTGTATAACCATTCCTGCTGCTATTTGTACTTGTCTGTGTTCCTTTCAAATAAATAAAAAGTTTCAACAGAGTTTCAACTGAAAATCAGAGACCTGGAAATCAAGTCACATGCTGGTGTAAGGACATGGATTGTCCAGCCTGTGGTAAAAAGGTCAACATCGGACAAGTCTCCAGAAACAAAAAGAGAACAGAGAATTCACAAAAACGGGAAACAAGAAACAAGCATTCCAACGAAAGACACATAGACATGTTCACACTGTTGAGTAAGAGAACACTGAGGTGAGTGACTCATCAGACCAGGAAGTCACACTGAAAATCCTGACTTTTTCCTGGCGGGTCGCACGGCTACTATGTATCCCCCTTGCTAGAGGGACAGCCGGTGGGTATGGAGATAGACACAGGGGCAGCTGTATCTCTTGTGTCAGAAAAAAGACACTGAAACACCTTCCACTTCAACCAGCGCACCTCGTGTTAAAGACTTACACAGGTGAATCTGTCGCTGTGAGAGACATCACTGATGTCACAGTTCAGGTAAACAAACAAACTGAAAAGATGCCACTCTATGTTGTGAAAGGAGACTATGCATCACTACTGGGATGTTCATAGTTGGAGAAAATCACACTGGACTGGCCATCAGTGCATACAATGACACATGGAGACTTAGACCTACCTGCCATCTTAAAGAAACATGGAGAAGTCTTTAATGGACAGCTGGTTAGTATGAACGACATTACAGGGAAGCTTAGCATTAAGCCAGACAGCAAACCAACGTTTCTGAAAGCACGACCAAAAGTCAAGGCTGACTTGGACGCATTAGTCAAGAACAAAGTACTGGAGCCAGTCAGCATGAGTGAACGCATGAGCAACACCCATCTACCAGTCATTAACACTAGAACCGTCTGGCCTTTCAGCTAGTAGGGATGGGTACTCCAATCCTCGGGGTGTCACACTTTTCCTCCATCCCTAGCAAACACAGCTGATTAAACTAATCACATTCTAAACTGGAGATTATGATTAGTTAATTATTGGAGTCAAGTGTGTTAGCTGCGGCTAGGGCAAAAGTGTGACACCAATCAGGCCCCGAGGACTGGAGTTGCCCATCCCTGCACTAGAGCAAGGTGTGACACCAATCAGGCCCCCGAGGACTGGAGTTGCCCATCCCTGCACTAGAGCAAGGTGTGACACCAATCAGGCCCAGAGAACTGGAGTTGCCCATCCCTGCACTAGAGCAAGGTGTGACACCAATCAGGCCCCGAGGACTGGAGTTGCCCATCCCTGCACTATAGCAAGGTGTGACACCAATCAGGCCCCGAGGACTGGAGTTGCCCATCCCTGCACTAGAGCAAGGTGTGACACCAATCAGGCCCAGAGGACTGGAGTTGCCCATCCCTGCACTAGAGCAAGGTGTGACACCAATCAGGCCCGGAGGACTGGAGTTGCCCATCCCTGCAATATAGCAAGGTGTGACACCAATCAGGCCCAGAGGACTGGAGTTGGCCATCCCTGCACTAGAGCAAGGTGTGACACCAATCAGGCCCAGAGGACTGGAGTTGCCCATCCCCGCACTAGAGCAAGGTGTGACACCAATCAGGCCCCGAGGACTGGAGTTGGCCATCCCTGCACTATAGCAAGGTGTGACACCAATCAGGCCCCAGAGGACTGGAGTTGCCCATCCCTGCACTAGAGCAAGGTGTGACACTAATCAGGCCCAGAGGACTGGAGTTGCCCATCCCTGCACTAGAGCAAGGTGTGACACTAATCAGGCCCAGAGGACTGGAGTTGCCCATCCCTGCACTAGAGCAAGGTGTGACACTAATCAGGCCCAGAGGACTGGAGTTGCCCATCCCTGCACTAGAGCAAGGTGTGACACCAATCAGGCCCAGAGGACTGGAGTTGCCCATCCCTGCACTATAGCAAGGTGTGACACCAATCAGGCCCAGAGGACTGGAGTTGCCCATCCCTGCACTAGAGCAAGGTGTGACACCAATCAGGCCCCGAGGACTGGAGTTGCCCATCCCTGCACTAGAGCAAGGTGTGACACCAATCAGGCCCAGAGGACTGGAGTTGCCCATCCCTGCACTAGAGCAAGGTGTGACACCAATCAGGCCCCCGAGGACTGGAGTTGCCCATCCCTGCACTAGAGCAAGGTGTGACACCAATCAGGCCCGGAGGACTGGAGTTGCCCATCCCTGCACTAGAGCAAGGTGTGACACCAATCAGGCCCCGAGGACTGGAGTTGCCCATCCCTGCACTAGAGCAAGGTGTGACACCAATCAGGCCCCGAGGACTGGAGTTGCCCATCCCTGCACTAGAGCAAGGTGTGACACCAATCAGGCCCCCGAGGACTGGAGTTGCCCATCCCTGCACTATAGCAAGGTGTGACACCAATCAGGCCCAGAGGACTGGAGTTGCCCATCCCTGCACTAGTGTGGTTTATAAATAAACGCTTGATAAATAGTGCATAAACTATTGTAAAGGATTAATTGCATGAAGAAATATTAGTGGAAATATATATTTTTTGTAACTTAAAAAAAAGTTAATTCTACAAAGTAAAATAAAAAAGGCCTATATCCTATTTCGGTTTCCTTTACAATAAAAACATTACAGTGTAATTATCCATCTGATCAACTTTATTTGTAGATTCAATTAGTAATAGAGTTATAGTACTTAATAAAGTCAATTTACAGTTTATTTTGACAAAGCAGAATGAAAAATATAATAATAATAATAATAATAATAATATAACCAGCCAGGTGTTCAGGTGAAATTATTTGCTGTATTTCTAAACAAACGCACCAGTGCATTAACAATTATAAAGGATTAATCCCATGAATAAATATTTGTGGAAATATATTCATGACAAGATATAAAACAATAATGTGTTGATTGTGTCAGACACTGTACCGAGCCTTTACACATGAACCAATCACGTCTTCTCTTTATGCTTCAGGTCCACAGTCAGCACACAGCTTCGGGGCTTTGTGTGAGCAAGCCCAACAAACAAATCGGTTGTCCTGCACGCAGTTTTTATGGGACTTTTTCCGTCCGCACTTACTTACTTGACATTGTGTCTCCTTTTTCCCCAGTAGGAGCTGTGGTGCTTGGGGAAGAGGGAGAACAGGACCTGCTGTCTTGACATTGTGTATTTTTCCCCAGTGGGAGCTGTGGTTCTTGGGGAAGAGGGAGAACAGGACCTGCTGTCTTGACATTGTGTCTTTTTCCGCAGTGGGAGCTGTGGTTCTTGGGGAAGAGGGAGAGCAGGACCTGCTGTCTTGGCATTGTGTATTTTTCCCCAGTGGGAGCTGTGGTTCTTGGGGAAGAGGGAGAACAGGACCTGCTGACTTGACATTGTGTATTATTTTTTGGGGTTCCACGTGTCTCTAAACCACAGTCTCAGACAGTCTCTCACTCGGCTGGTCTGGTTTAATCTTTCCCCAGATATGGAAAGACATTGAGCAAGTTGGTTTCGACATCGGCGGCTAACCAAAACAGAAGTCACATGCATCATTATCAGTTTCTATCTGGTTTCTTTTGGCCATTCATCCATTGACGACAGAATATTATTTTACTCGTTGTTGCTTAGTTGCCAGAGCAATGCTGGCACTAGAGTGGTCATGTGCTAAATTAATGAACAGCAGGGATGTTGGTGAAAAAATGATATTTGGAAATAGAGCTTCACCTCTTGAATGTTGAGAGTTATTTGATAAAGGTAAGTGTCATAGAAACTGCAGAATATGCTCTTTCAGATACAGCACTATATAGAAATCACAATGTTTTACCTGCATGTGACTCTGAAGGAGGATTTGATAAAGAGATGCTCTTTTCCCTGCATCTGTCAATTACAGACTATTGTCAATTTCATCTGGTCTATAGGCTAACTCTTATTATGTGTGAAATTAGTTTAGGTAGAGTCAATGATATGTTTTGCATTATTCTAAAGGCCTTCTTTTTGCAACACAATCTCACACTCAATTCGAGCAAATATGTACAAAAGTATTTTAGCAGATTTTGTGCGTTTTTGTGTGGCTTAATTCGCCCCCCAAAAATGTATTTTCCTATGAATTAAGTCGTACAAAAATTTGTATTTTCACACGAATTAAGCCACACAAAAATGCACAAATACGCACAAAATGGAGGGTATTTTATTGCTCCCCACATCACTGCGAATCTAATTGTTTTTGAAAGTTTATACTGTTTAAGTTTAAAATGTTTATACTTTTGATTACGTCATAGAGTAACACTTTTTAACTTTATATTTTTTTTACGAAACTTAGAAAATCACCCTTTTCACATATACTTTAATTTTATAAATATAGTTTGCAGCAACACCTGCATACTGTCACATAACCAGAGGAGGCTGGTGGAGGAGCTATAGGAGGACAGGCTCATTGTAAAGACTGGAATGGTGTCAATGGAGCGGTATCAAACACTTCATTTATTTATTCCATTTCAGCCATAAAAATGAACCCGTCCTCCTATAGCCCTTCCCACCAGCCTCCTCTGGGAAATGTCTCTGTTCTGGTAAAAGAGAAGTTGATAGTATCACATCTTGTTTCTGTTGTATCTACATGTTTCTACATTAAACCACAGGTCCTGTTCTTGAGACTGATGAGGAAGAGTGGGGTGGAAAGGCTTTTGCAACACTACTGTACAACCTTGTGACTAATTTAACTTCCTGTTTGCTTTGCGATACTTGCGTGGAGGGAGGGGGTTCAATGTTATCTTTCTGACTTCCCAATACCTTCCCCATGTCTCATATTCACTGTTATCTTTCTGACTTCCCAATACCTTCCCCCAGTTCAGAGATGGCTTGATGTGGTGTGCAGCATAGAGTGTATAGTCCTTTAGTCTCTATGGGCCAGATGGTAGTGTACAGTTCAGAGATGGCTTGATGTGGTGTGCAGCATAGAGTGTATAGTCCTTTAGTCTCTATGGACCAGATGGTAGTGTACAGTTCAGAGATGGCTTGATGTGGTGAGCAGCATAGAGTGTATAGTCCTTTAGTCTCTATGGGCCAGATGGTAGTGTACAGTTCAGAGATGGCTTGATGTGGTGAGCAGCATAGAGTGTATAGTCCTTTAGTCTCTATGGGCCATATGGTAGTGTACAGTTCAGAGATGGCTTGATGTGGTGTGCAGCATAGAGTGTATAGTCCTTTAGTCTCTATGGGCCAGATGGCCAGTTGGTGAGGACTACAGCATGGGGAAAGAAACTGTTCAGATGGGGGTCTATAACATCCAATCACATAGGTTTACAGCAGCTGACAGTTGCAACGTCATTGCTAATAATGCAAACTGCCTTGGTTTAGAGAAAGACAAGCTCTGTACAGATGTAGGATCTTAATTTAATCAGCCTGTTGCAGGAGAACTAACACTTTTAGTGTATTGGAGGGTTAAAAAGGCTTCTGAAGTTTGTAATTTCCACTTTTCCACCTTTCCCTTTTGAAAAATGACCATTCATTATAATCCACATAATAATTCAAATGTCGTGTTGCTTCAGGATTATTTTCCTGCTGTAGCAAACGGGCTCAAATTAAGATCCTACATCTGTAGCAATATACTTGTCTTTAATGTACATGGCTATATTAGGAGGACAGGATTCTCTTTACACCATTGTTTCTTGACCATTTGACATATTTTATTTACTGTTGTTTAGGCTGGTTGAATGAGTTCCCTATGAGAGGCTACTTCATCTGCAAGAAAACAGGCGGCCGCACCAGTTTCCTCATATGAAATTAAAAGTAAGTGTGTAGCCTACGCACTTACAAAATGGCTGTTGAAACTGTGGGACACATTTCTCTGCAACATTAAAATTAGGATAAATGTGTTGATTTGACGAAAAGACGGGCAGACTATGGTAAGTCTAGGTTACATAGAACTATTATATTAGAAAGTTAGGTCGTTTAAAGACATTCAATAGTCAGAGTAGGTTTGATATATGATCACTTATCATGCTGACAAACCTGATGGTCTCCGTTTGAAATGGTGTGTAAAATACCATGCCTAGGCTACAAGCTCTGTCCTGCTACTGTTAGGTCTATAACGTTATGGGAACTGATCTGAACAGGTTTAGACTGGTCATCTAGGATATGTAGACTATAGCTGAGGTTTAGACCTCCATCTGTATCAGGACTAGGCTCCTGCTACTGTTACTGTTATAACGTTATGGGAACTGATCTGAACAGGTTTAGGCTGGTCATCTAGGCTATAGCTGAGGTCAGTGGGGATTTTAGCATGTCAATCTTGGTGGGGCAAAACATAAATAAAGGGGGATGCATGCCAGCAAAGCCATTCCACAACACAACACTAAACAATACATTCATTGCTCTATAACGGTGACAAACGGTGCCCACAAACTGTTAGGGCCTACATAAAGCAGAGTCCCAACAGCAGAGTCCCAACAGCAGAGTCCCAACAGCAGAGTCCCAACAGCAGAGTCCCAACAGCAGAGTCCCAACAGCAGAGTCCCAACAGCAGAGTCCCAACAGCTGTCCTATCATTTCTCTTCATTATTTCTCTTCATATGACAAGGATTAAAAAGGATTTGCCTGTAGATTGTCGACTTGATTCATGATGATGACTGATGGCTAAGATTTTGAAAGTATGATGTTGACCTGATCAGTTCAATCAAAGCTACTGTAGATATAATGTGATTTGACGTCATTTTATCTGTTGGCCAATGACCTTCTTGGATGGGCACTTCTAATGTAACTCTGTGGCAGCATCCAAGGGGCTTGAATTTTCTAGCTCTACCCTTAGACTTGGCAGTGATGTAGTGTCCCCATGAGTGACAGAACAGTGAGCTAATCACGGCGCAACGCTCCGTATTTTCTTCTGGCTGCCCCACCACCACAGAAAGCACTGAGCTAGGCTGAAACACCTGCATTTTGGAGCTGCCTTACTCAAGAAAGCAAAAAAGAGACCATGTTTGTATGCGGCTTTATTAACTCAATGATATATATATATATTTATTTATTTTTAATTTTTTTGCAAACTGATATGTGACACGTATTAATGCCAAAATAACATGCAAAACAGGAAAGGCCACCTGCCCTGAATGACGGGTCGCCACTTGCTGAGATATAGACCTTGATCTGCTTTACACAAAAAAAAAACTGTTATACATTATATCCTAGCCTACTTTAAATAATACAAAATCTCTTAATTGTTGCAAAAAACCTTTCTGTATAGATCACTGATCCCCCCAGATCAATCAAGCCTGTTTTAGCCCTTCTGTCTACATTCTCAGAAATGTTTAGAAAAGAACAGATTCAAAAATAATTAATGGCAACTTTTAATGAATAGAAATAAGGGTGTGACATGGTGAAGAGATGTCACAACTACATATTCATGTGATTGCATTAAATCACCTGACTGTTTTGATATGTCTGTTAGTAAATGTTTAGTAAGAGATAATTAATAAATGATAACAATTCACATTCAAGAATTACTGTGTTAACTACAACCAACATGTTGGATCTCTGTTTAGGGGTCAGTTCTCTAAAATGAGTCTCTATGGGGAGAGAGAGGAGGGGGGCCCTGCCTCTAAAATGAGTCTCTCTGGGGAACATGACACCAAAGATAAGAGGTGAGATGACAATTTTGTTTAAGAATTATTAAGAGTTTATTTCCTAAATGCTATTTCCACAATTTTTCACATGTGTTATTTAATCAGAAATGGTTGCTTATGGGTACCTTCAATATTACTGTTCTCAGATGTTTAATTAATAGATTTTAGATGTATATCATTATTATTATTATTATTGCAAAATGCTATATATCCATTGTTTAGCTGAAATGGAATGTTCGTATCCTGTATATTTGACTGTATTATCTGGTTGTCTCACCTAGCTATCTTAAGATGAATGCACTTACTGTAAATAGCTCTGGGTAAGAGCATCTGCTAAACAGGTGGGGCTCTGCCCTGAATGACAGGTCACCACTGCTCCAAAGCAATTACATGTTGCACAGGAACCACTGACTCGCTGCATGTTTCTATTATCAAGACACCTGCTGGTACCTCTTAACTGGTTAGGACAGCTCATGAGGTGTCCTAAATATCTGCCAACTAGGTGGGACGCTTATGAATAAAAAGGCTTCATGCATAGCTTTAATTTATACCCATAAGAGTAGGACTAAAATGGCTTTATTCTCAGCACTTATACGACACATGTTCTACTCTGAGACGCTTTTTGGATATGGGCCCAGATCTCAAAATATTGTAACGACCCAGTATTAATTGAGTCTGTCTGGGGAGAGAGAGGACTAATTTTCTACTCTGAGACGCTTTTTGGATACGTGCCCAGATCTCAAAATCTTGTTTTAAAAAACAATTTTCTTTTGTTTGACATAATAAAAAAAGAATATTACTAATGTACCCGACTTTAAAGACTTGGTTTAGTTCATGTCCGCGTTCCGGTACAGAACTGTCCGTGTCCACGTACGGTTTGGCGCCAAGCATATTGTCCAGTTACGTGCAGAGTGGTCTGAGGTGATCTTGGGGAACAACGACGGAGTTCGTTACAGTGTTGAGACACAGAAGTTTATTGTTCAATTTGCTTTTTTGTATAATGGTCAGTGACAGTATGAGTGTAGCCAGATCCTTTTCACTCGCTATTCTTGTTTAATTGTGTGGTTCACCGGATTCGTCATCATCCTCGAGGGACAGACGAACGACCTGCTAGTTAGCCAAGCTAGTCGGTACAGCTAGCTAAGCTAGCTACTCTACCAGCAGCATCCTAGTTATCCTAGCTACCACTACATCATCACCGGCTGCCTGCATTTCTTGTGGACCGATGGAGCTCCCTGGTTGTTTCTTCCACCTGTTAAATACCGTGGAGGGCTTCTCCCTCTGTCGTTGACGGATGCTGGCTTCCTACGCTCCCTCTGTCCGGTTCTCCTCTCTTCACTAGATGGACTGTAACTTTAGTGTTTAACCCCTCTGTGTCCAAGGACTGAACTTTTGAATATTATTTTCGGGGTGCCTCAAGTGACATTTTTTACAACGTTTATTTCTGATAAAATTAGTTAATTGCATCCGCCATGGAGCCCAGTTTCATAATATTACCTTCTGTCCCTGGTTATGAAGTAATCGTGAAAAAACAAGCCTTATGTTTGGGCATTTTTCACCCTACCAGCTCCTATTAGTTCTATTGAGCTCTGTGACACCGACTCGCCTTCAGAACGTTCTATTCCCAGTCCATTGTTCTGCGTCACAATGCCAGCTTCACTATTGTTATCAATGAGACCTGCCTGCATTAACCCTGTAGGTTTACCTCAGGTAACTTATTATTAACAAGGTTACGGCTACTTGGTGAGCGTTAACCCTGTAGGTTTACCTCAGGTAACTTATTATTAACAAGGTTATGGCTACTTGGTGAGCGTTAACCCTGTAGGTTTACCTCAGGTAACTTATTATTAACAAGGTTACGGCTACTTGGTGTGCTCGCACACTGTTCACCTGAGTACATGTTGTGGTCGCCTATAATGAGGTGAGACACAGTTTATGAGGCGATGGCTGGCGGATAGCCATCAAACATTAAACATTTTCTGGTCATGGTTAACCACATTTGTTTTAAGAAAAAAGTGTACAATCTAAACAAAACGCATGTCCCTGTCCTCTTTTTCAAGATGTGGCCGATTTAAACAGCCAGAAGACATTTTTTAATTAGAAATAACAATTTTTTTTGACCACTTGTTGTTTCTAAGTGGCTGCTGGGTAATTTGATATGCATCAAACTCTTCCTTTATAGGCATCAAATTGACCGAATGCTGCGGAGGTTCACTGAGTTGTGAACCAAATGGGTAGAATGGGGTGATTGTTGGTTAATCGGGTGGTCTAGCGAATGGATTTGTAGATCTGACCCAGTTGCTACCTCAGATTATGAGCCTAGCAAGTGTCATGAATGAGTTATGTAGTACCCACATACGGCCACAAGGAGGAGCAAGAGTGCCATAAACCCATACTGTTTTTTGCCCTATAAACCCTAAACCTAACAATCAATCAAATGTATTTATAAAGCTCTTTTTACACCAGCAGATGTCACAAAGTGCTGTACAGAAACTCTTACCCTACTTATAACCTATTTTAGCCGCAACCCTAACCCCTAATTCTAGGGTAGGTTAGCCTAGAACACTTTTAGAAACTATTTTAGTAATAATTTTATCTTAGTAAATACAATTATAGTATTAAATAGCGTTTTGATTATTTTGTTGTTATTTTATTATATGTATAATTGCAAAACAGAACACTTAATAAATAAGACACATTTGTTTTATTTTTCAAATGTGGTTTGAATTGGGTGACCTAGTAACCTCTATGTGAAAGTCCAGCGATTGGCGTGGGGCAAGTTTGAGACTGATCTAATACACTTTATTTCTCAGCTGCCTCGCCAACCTCTGTATGTGAATTAATAACTTTTAATTGCTAAACATTTCCAATAGATGGCAGCATAAGACCACAAAGCATCAGTTATAGGCTACAAGCAGCAATATGATTGACCTAAAATAGCATGCAACCAAATACTATATGTCCCATGATTTTCTAAAATGGTCACTCATTACTTTAGCTAGCTATATATCTCGTATTAGGCCTGTGATGCTTTTGGAAGAGCAATTAAATAGTGACTATAGCAGGTGTTGAACCCCTGGTAAATAATCACTAGTCAGATGCTCCAACCTCAACCCTAGTATACATGCATTTTTAAATATCTAATATATCGATTAAACAACCTTGGAATAGATAAGACAAGAGTGCGTCTTCCAGCCCACCAATAAATTACATCATGCAACCCTCCCAGTTAGCAAATGTACCTCAACATGCCCCTCGCTTGTGCTAGAAGGCAGAGTGCTCGCTGCTGGTTGATAAATCTGACAATGAATGTACTAGGAAAATACATTTTTCTCGACCAGAGGTGACTAAATTAATGTTCAGGCTTATTGATAATCGTTATAGTAATGAAGTATAATTTCAAAACATGAGCATAAAAACAGGTAATAATAAACATGAATCATTACATTTACATTTACATTTTAGTCATTTAGAAGACGCTCTTATCCAGAGCGACTTACAGGAGCAATTAGGGTTAAGTGCCTTGCTCAAGGGCACATTTACGTCATTTAGCAGACGCTCTTAAACAGAGCGACTCACAAATTGGTGCATTCACCCTATAGGCAGTGGGATAACCACTTTACAATTTTTTTTGGGGGGGGGTAGAAGGATTACTTTATCCTATCCCAGGTATTCCTTAAAGAGGTGGGGTTTCAAATGTCTCCGGAAGGTGGTGAGTGACTCCGCTGTCCTGGCGTCGTGAGGGAGCTTGTTCCACCATTGGGGTGCCAGAGCAGCGAACAGTTTTGACTGGGCTGAGCGGGAACTATGCTTCCGCAGAGGAAGGGGAGCCAGCAGGCCAGAGGTGGATGAATGCAATGCCCTCGTTTGGGTGTAGGGACTGATCAAAGCCCGAAGGTACAGAGGTGCCGTTCCCCTCACTGCTCCATAGGCAAGCACCATGGTCTTGTAGCGGATGCGAGCTTCAACTGGAAGCCAGTGGAGTGTGTGGAGGAGGGGGGTGACGTGAGAAAACTTGGGAAGGTTGAACACCAGACGGGCTGCGGCATTCTGGATGAGTTGTAGGGGTTTAATGGCACAGGCAGGGAAGCCAGCCAAAAGCGAGTTGCAGTAGTCCAGACGGGAGATGACAAGTGCCTGGATTAGGACCTGTGCCGCTTCCTGTGTAAGGCAGGGTCGTACTCTCCGAATGTTGTAGAGCATGAACCTGCAGGAGCGGGTCACCGCCTTGATGTTAGCGGAGAACGACAGGGTGTTGTCCAGGGTCACGCCAAGGCTCTTCGCACTCTGGGAGGAGGACACAACGGAGTTGTCAACCGTGATGGCGAGATCATGGAACGGGCAGTCCTTCCCCGGGAAGAAGAGCAGCTCCGTCTTGCCAGGGTTCAGCTTTAGGTGGTGATCCGTCATCCATACTGATATGTCTGCCAGACATGCAGAGATGCGATTCGCCACCTGGTTATCAGAAGGGGGAAAGGAGAAGATTAGTTGGTTGGTTACAGTGTTGTTGTTTTTTTTCATCATTATATTATTTATTTATATTTATTTATTATTTAGTAACTGCAGTAGTACTGAATAAAGTATATCCTTACTAAAGTAGTAATTACTCAGAATTACAAAATATGACATTTTCTAGTTCATTTTACCACTTACAACCATAAAATAACAATTTATAGCATAACAAACAATGAAACTGACAAAAACCAAAAACACCATACATTTAGTTAACTATATATATATATATATATATATATATATATATATATATATATATATATATATATATATATATATATGTGTATTTAGATGGGTGACATTATCTGCCAAAGTAACACCACTGTAGATAAAGAAGAGCTCTCCAGTAGGTGTACCAAAACATTTAAAGGCCATTTTCTCAAACATGAGGTTACAAGTTTATCATCTTTCAAAGCAGAATTACTTTCCCATTGTTCCTCAACTGTAGTGTATGATATACCTTTTTCTAGCTGAGTCTCTACTTTTATCCAATGTAAAAAACACAATTTCAAATTTTGCTACATAAGACCGAATCGAGCCGGTTGGTCACATTTGACTGTGTAAAACCTAGCAGTACTACTTATTTCTCTGAGAGTGAGACAGATATATATTATTACTGTGTAAAACCTAGCAGTACTACTTATTTCTCTGAATGAGGCAGATATATAGCATTTTGCAAAAAAACATGATTATTTGTATCTCTAAAATAAAAACATCAAGTGATAGATTTTAAACAAATACATGTCTGTCATTGAACAATCCCATGCCATGATTAGCTACTGAAAAAACACACCAATCTCTTTCATAATTTCTTTAAACAATAAAAGCTAATTTACGAACATTTCTGAAAATGGATATATAGCGTTTTGGAATGAAACTCTTCTTATGTTTCCCCATCTGAGCTCAGAGTCGATGAGAGACGTAATGTTTGTCTCTGTTGTGTTGAAGTCCAATCAAGCAGGAGAGACCAGCCTCCCCTGTACCCAGCTGTGTGTCCATGAAGAGTGACCGGTCTATGCATCAACCTCTATCCTTTAGAGAGGGAGACTTTTCTACTGAACAAAGGTAAGAAGAACTCATGGGTCATGGTCAGTGAGTTAAACAACACTGTCTCTAGTCATTTCTCCTCTCCCATTTTCCCATTTATTTTTGTTGTTTTCATAATCCATAGGCCAATCCTTTTTTCCATTTTCATAGTCCTGAAACAATATTACACAAACACAACATTCCCTCCCTGTGTGTGTGTGTGTGTGTGTGTGTGTGCATGTGTGTGCGTGTGTGTGTGTGTGTATGTGTGTGTGTGTGCACTCCCTGGATGAGGAGATGTAATCTCATGTTATGTCCCCAGAAACCAACAGCAGAGATCAGAGTCAGAGATTCTCAGTGGTCAGTCTTCCCAGAGTCATCAAACAGACCTGGCCTCCATATTCAGTGTATGTGGTCCTGTCATGTACATTTGTTTTTGTTTACCTCAAGTAAAGTTGATCTGTCAATCATTCATTAATATGTTAATGAGAAAGCATTTAGTCTCTTGTTTAACTTATTTACTTTATTTATTTCAGTTGCTTGAAGACAATATTATGACATTTGTGAAGAACGAGCTGAAGATGTTCAAGAGGATTCTTAGTCCAGAACTCCCAGAAGGCTTTGAGAGTCAGAAGCAGGATAAGGAAGTGGAGGATGCTGAAGATGAGAAGCAGGAGAGCAGTGCCAGAGAGGGGGCTCTGAAGATCACACTGCACGTCCTGAGAAAAATGAACCAGAAGGAGCTTGCTGACACACTGGAGAAAAGTAAGTGCTGTCTGCCTCATGTTGAATGCTGTTTTAGAACATTTAAAAGCTGTAGCTAAAGTACAGCTAAAGTAGCTGTGTAACTCGGTGATATTGTAGCAGCCTTAACACATCACCTAGTGACCTCATCAAGTAGCAGCAGGGATGTGTTGTGTTGATTAATTTAGACAGAGAGAGAAGAGGACAGAGAGAGAGAGAGAGAGAGAGACAACATTAATAACACTTATATTAATAATAAGTATAATAATCAATATAATACTTTTATTTTAAATTTTATAACAGTCCTACAATACTGTAGGCATTAAAACAGATGTAATATTAATATCCTCTGTGTTATTTCTTCATTCAGATGAGCTTGCTGTGATTTGCCAACGTGAACTCAAATCTAATCTAAAGAAGAAGTTTCAATGTGTATTTGAGGGGATCGCTAAACAAGGAAACCCAACACTTCTCAATAAGATCTACACAGAGCTCTACATCACAGAGGGTGGAACAGGAGAGGTCAATAATGAACATGAGCTGAGACAGATTGAGACAACAACCAGGAAACAAGCAAGACCAGAGACTGCAATCAAATGTAACGACATCTTCAAACCCTTAACTGGACAAGACAAACTTATCAGAACTGTGCTGACAAAGGGAGTCGCTGGCATTGGAAAAACAGTCTCTGTGCAGAAGTTCATTCTGGACTGGGCTGAAGGAAAAGCAAATCAGGATGTCCAATTTGTATTTTCATTCCCTTTTCGGGAGCTGAATTTGATGAAAAAGGACAAACACCACATCATGTGAGCCTCCACATCATGTGCCACATTCCAGTCTTCTGTTGGATTTCTGCAACAGTCCTTGAACACATGTTGAGTACAGACAAGACAGAAGAGATGCCCAAGACTCTGACTGAGATGTTCATACACCTTGTGGAGTTTCATACCAAACAGAAGAATGAAAAGTATCTTGGGAAAGAAGAGACAGGTCCACACTGGAATAAAGAGATCATTCTGTCACTGGGAAAACTGGCTTTTCAACAGCTTGTGAATGGCAATCTGATTTTCTATGAAGAAGACCTGAAAGAGGCTGGCATTGATGTCAATGAAGCATCAGTGTACTCAGGATTGTGCACACAGCTCTTTAAAGAGGAATGTGGGCTGTACCAGGACAAGGTGTACTGCTTCGTGCATCTGAGCATTCAGGAGTTTCTGGCTGCTGTATATGTGTTCCTCTCATTCATCAACAACAATGAGAATCTAATGGCCGAACCGCAAGTTACTGAAGTTACTGTCTACAAGAGTGCTGTGGATAAAGCCTTACAAAGTGAGACAGGAAACCTGGACCTTTTCCTCCGCTTCCTTCTGGGCCTCTCCCTGGAGTCCAATCAGATGCTCTTACGAAGTCTACTGACAAAGACAAGAAGCAGCTCACAGAGCCATGAAGAAACAGTCAAGTACATCAAGGAGAAGATCAGGGAGAATCACTCCCCAGAGAGGTGCATCAATCTGTTCCACTGTTTGAATGAACTGAATGATCATTCTCTAGTGAAGGAGATCCAAAGCTTCCTGAGCTCAGGAAGTCTCTCAGAAGAAGAACTGTCACCTGCACAGTGGTCAGCTCTGGTCTTTGTGTTGCTGACTTCAGAAAAGGAGCTGGATGTGTTTGACCTGAAGAAATACTCCAGATCAGAGGAAGGTCTTCTGAGGATGCTGCCAGTGGTCAAAGCCTCCAGAGCTGCTCTGTGAGTTCATAAAATGACATTTAAGTACTAATCATCAGGAAGAAATATTCAGTTTAGAGAAATATATGTATTATTGAAAAACATATTGAATCAATGCATTGATGTTCACATTAGTATAACAACATGACCATACAATTCTAGGAGACAGAAGATTAATCTATATGTTGTTTAAGAGAATAAACCAAATGCATCTGCCATTGTCCTTCTACACTACTGGTGTTAAATTAACAGTGTGTTTGTGAAATCATGATGATCTCTCTGTCAGGCTGTCAGGCTGTGGAGTCACAGAGAAAGGCTGTGCTTCTCTGGTCTCAGCTCTGAAGTCAAACCCCTCACACCTGAGAGAGCTGGATCTGAGTAACAATGACCTGAAGGATTCAGGAGTGAAGCTGCTCTCTGCTGGACTGGGGAATCCCCACTGTAAACTGGAGACTCTGAGGTCAGTATTCCTGTAGTTGGTCAACAAGTGATAACTGTTCACCAGATCCACATGTGTTTACCAGGCACACATAGTCCACACCATATGTGTTTGGACAGTGAAGCTTACAGTTTTAAATATGGCGCTATGCTCCAGCATTTTGGATTTGAGATAGAATGTTTCATATTAGGTGACAGTACAGAATGTCAACTTTTATTTGAGGGTATTTTCATACATAGCTGTTTTACAGTTTAGATAGGAAAGCACTTTATGTGTCTAGGTCTCCCATTTGAAAAAGTCTTAATAATTTGGACATATTCACTTATATTGTATTAAAGTAGTCATAAGTGTAGTATTTGGTCCCATACTCCTTACCTGCAGTGATTACATCAAGCTTGTGATTCTACAAACTTGTTGAATGCATTTGCAGTTTGTCTTGGTTGTGTTTTGGATGATGTTTTTCCTAATAGAATCTGAATGGTGAATAATGTCCTGTCATTTTGGAGTCACGTCACTTGTATTGTCAGTAAGAATATAAGATGTTTCTGAACTCTTCTACAATCATGTGGATGCTACCATGATTATGAATAATCATGAATGAATCGTGAATGATGATGAATGAGAAAGTTACAGAGGAACAAGGATCATACCCCCTCTGTCATTGGTAATGGTGAGAGGTTAGCATGTTTTGTTGTAGCCTCTGTAACTTTCTCACTCATTATTATTCATGATTCATTCATGATTTTTCTTAATCATGGCACCATCAGGATTAATTTAGTTGTGTTTAGAAACATGTTATCTACTCACTTAGACAGAAAATTACTCCAGTCATCATCCACCATTCAGTTACTATTGGGCAAAACATAACCCAAAACACAACCAAAACAAACTGCAAATGCAACCAACGAGTTTACAACCAAATACTCAACTTTTGACTACTTTAATACACTATAAGTCAAATGGTCAGAATACGTTTGACTTCTTCAAATGGGGAACTAGTTACATAAAGTGCTTTCATTTCTAAACGGTGAAACAGATATGTATTAAAATACCCTCAAATAAAAGGTGACATTATATACTGTCAACTCATATGAAACATTTGATCTCAAATCCAAAATGTTGGAGTATAGAGCCACATTTAAAATGTTAGCTTCACTGTCAAAATAGATATGGTGTGGACTGTATACTCAATACAATCTAAATCTGATACCTCACTGTCTGTCTTTTGACTGATACCGCTTTTTAAACTGGTCTGGTCAGTCAACTCAAATATTCGTACTATATATTTTTCTATCTACAGGCAATACTTTGTCATTTCTAATAATGAAACATTCATTTATGAATAGATATGGCAGGTTTCAGGACACTGATGTATCTGAATATGTTGAAAAAATATACTGCCACTATTTTCACCACCAAAGAATAGCAGTGTGGTTTTAATATGATTTGACTCTTTGCAGGCTGTCAGGCTGTCTAGTCACAGAGGAAGGCTGTGCTTCTCTGGTCTCAGCTCTGAAGTCAAACCCCTCACACCTGAGAGAGCTGGATCTGAGTAACAATGACCTGAAGGATTCAGGAGTGAAGCTGCTCTCTGCTGGACTGGGGAATCCCCACTGTAAACTGGAGACTCTGAGGTCAGTATTCCTGTAGTTGGTCAACAAGTGATAACTGTTCACCAGATCCACATGTGTTTACCAGGCACACATAGTCCGCACCATATGTGTTTGGACAGTGAAGCTTACAGTTTTAAATTTGGTGCTATGCTCCAGCATTTTGGATTTGAGATAGAATGTTTCATATTAGGTGACAGTACAGAATGTCAACTTTTATTTGAGGGTATTTTCATACATAGCTGTTTTACAGTTTAGATAGGAAAGCACTTTATGTGTCTAGGTCTCCCATTTGAAAAAGTCTTAATAATTTGGACATATTCACTTATATTGTATTAAAGTAGTCATAAGTGTAGTATTTGGTCCCATACTCCTTACCTGCAGTGATTACATCAAGCTTGTGATTCTACAAACTTGTTGAATGCATTTGCTGTTTGTCTTGGTTGTGTTTTGGATTATGTTTTTTCCGATAGAAACTGAATGGTGAATAATGTCCTGTCATTTTGGAGTCACTTCACTTGTATTGTCAGTAAGAATAGAAGATGTTTCTGAACTCTTCTACGATCATGTGGATGCTACCATGATTATGAATAATCATGAATGAATCGTGAATGATGATGAATGAGAAAGTTACAGAGGAACAAGGATCAGACCCCCTCTGTTATTGGTAATGGTGAGAGGTTAGCATGTTTTGTTGTAGCCTCTGTAACTTTCTCACTCATTATTATTCATGATTCATTCATGATTTTTCTTAATCATGGCATCATCAGGATTAATTTAGTAGTGTTTAGAAACATGTTATCTACTCACTTAGACAGAAAATTACTCCAGTCATCATCCACCATTCAGTTACTATTGGGCAAAACATAACCCAAAACACAACCAAAACAAACTGCAAATGCAACCAACGAGTTTACAACCAAATACTCAACTTTTGACTACTTTAATACACTATAAGTGAATTGGTCAGAATACTTATGACTTTCTTCAAATGGGGGGACTAGATACATAAAGTACTTTCATTTCTAAACGGTGAAACAGATATGTATTAAAATACCCTCAAATAAAAGGTGACATTATATACTGTCACCTCATATGAAACATTTGATCTCAAATCCAAAATGTTGGAGTATAGAGCCACATTTAAAATGTTAGCTTCACTGTCAAAATAGATATGGTGTGGACTGTATACTCAATACAATCTAAATCTGATACCTCACTGTCTGTCTTTTGACTGATATTGCTTTTTAAACTGCTCTGGTCAGTCTACTCAAATATTTGTAATATGCATTTTTCTCTCTACAAGCAATATTATGATAGTTTCTAATAATGATACATTAATTCATGAATAGATATGGCAGGTTTCAGGACACTGATATATCTGAATATGCTGAAAAAATATACTGCCATTATTTTCACCACCAAAGAATAGCAGTGTGGTTTTAATATGATTTGTCTCTTTACAGGCTGTCAGGCTGTCTAGTCACAGAGGAAGGCTGTGCTTCTCTGGTCTCAGCTCTGAAGTCAAACCCCTCACACCTGAGAGAGCTGGACCTGAGCTACAATCACCCAGGAGACTCAGGAGTCAGACTGCTCTCTGCTGGACTGGAGGATCCACACTGCAGACTGGAGAAATTCAAGTATGTAGAGGGTTTATGTCAATGTTCATATCAGACATGTTGGAGTTATCAGGCTAGTTAAGACAAACATTCTGACCACCACTTGGACTAAGTTATATAAAGACTGTGTGTGTGTGTGTGTGTGTGTAACTGTGTGAGTTCACGTGTGTCCCTGTGTGTGTGTGTGTGTGTGTGTGTTTGTGTGTGTCCAGTGTGTGTGTGTGTGTCCCGTGTGTGTGTGTGTCCAGTGTGTGTGTGTGTGTTTGTGTGTGTGTGTGTGTGTGTGTCGTGTGTCGTGTGTGTGTGTTTGTCCAGTGTGTGTGTGTGTGTGTGTGTGTGTGTGTGTGTGTGTGTGTGTGTGTTCAGTGGACACACACACACACTGGACACAAATACACACTGGACACACACACACACACTGGACACACACACACACACACACTGTAAACATACACACTGGACACATACACACAAAGGACACACACACACACAAAGGACGCACACACAAACACACACTGGACAAACACACACACTGGACACACAAACACAATGGACACATACACACACTGGACAAACACACACACACACACACTGGACACACACACACACACACACACTGGACACACACGCACACACACACACTGGACACACACACACACACTGGACACACACCGGACACACACACAAACACAAACACAAACTGGACACACACACAAACACAGACTTACTCACACTGGACACACACACACACACACACACACACTGTAAACACACACACTGGACACATACACACAAAGGACACAAACACACAGACTTACTCACACTGGACACACACACACACACACACACACACACACTGGACACACAACCACAAACACTGGACACACACATGCACTGGACACACACACAAACACTACACACACACACACACACTAGACACACACACACACACACACACATACACTGGACACACACACACAATGGACACACAAACACACACACACTGGACACACACAAACACAGAGACTTACTCACACTGGACACATACACACAAACACTGGACACACACACACTAGACATACACACACTGGACACACACACACAATGGACACACATACACACACTGGACAAACACACACACACACACACACACACACACACACTGGACACACAAACACTGGACACACACACACACTGGACAAATACACTGAACACACACACACACACACACACACACTGGACACACACACACATATTCTGGACACACAAACACACACACTTGACATACACACACACACTGACAGACACCGGACACACACACACACACACACACACACACACACACACTGGACACACACACACACACACAGGACACAAACAGTGGACACACACACACACAGACTTGGACAAATGTATGTACTGACTGTGTGTGTGTGTGTGTGTGTGTGTGTGAGTTCACGTATATTCCTCAATGACTGTCTGTTCTTCTGCTTACCGCTACAGTGTGGAACATGGTGGAGAGAACACAATGAAACCTGGACTTACAAAATGTGAGTGTTGACTGCTGTGAAGAATATGACTAAGAATAAGTCTTAATTCAAGTGAAGTCAAAGTCAAAGACCACCATCATTTCTTACTTGGTCATATTAAATATCAGCTGTAGTCCTACAGAAGCACAAATCAGGGACACCAACGTTTACAAAGAGTTGCTTTGACAATGTGTGTGTCTGTGTGTGTGTTCAAGATGTGTTTGTGTTTGTTCAGGATGTGTGTGTGTGTGTGTGTGTGTAATGGGAATAAGTGTGTTTTATATTACCATACAGTATAACATATGATCATTCAACAAGTCTCAAGTTACCTTAACTTCTCCTTTTGATACCTAGAAACATCTACATTAAATGAATTGGTGAAAAGTGAGTTAACATTCTAATGTGAATGATGATGATTTCTAATATTGTGTCTGGTTTCATCCATCAGATGTCTGTGATCTCACACTGGACCTAAACACAGTAAACAGATTCCTCTCTCTGTCTGAGGAGAACAGAAAGGTGACATGGAGGAGAGAGGAGCAGCCGTATCCTGATAACCCAGAGAGATTTGAGAAATGTAGTCAGGTGCTGTGTAGAGAGGGTCTGACTGGGCGCTGTTACTGGGAGGTAGAGTGGAGTGGGGGAAGGGTTTATATAGGAGTGACATATAAAGGAATCAGCAGGAGAGGATGGGGTAATGCCTGTTGGCTTGGATGCAATGACAAGTCCTGGAGTCTGTTCTGCTCTGACAACAGTTACTCTGCCTGGCACAATAACAAGTCCACTACCATAGACGTCCCCTCCTCCAGCTCCCACAGAGTAGGAGTGTATCTGGACTGGCCAGCCGGCACTCTGTCCTTCTACAGAGTCTCCTCTGACACACTGACCCACCTGAACACATTCCACTCCACATTCACTGAGCCCCTCTATCCAGGGTTTGGGATTTGTTATGAGGGCGCCTCAGTGTCCCTGTAAATAATAACCATGGTAACACTGACACACACACACACACTGGACACACTGGACACAAACACACACACTGGACACACACACACACTAGACACACACACTGGACACACATACACTGGACACACACACACACACACTAGACACACAAACACACACACTGGACACACACACTCACTGGACACACACACACACACACACACACTGGACACAAACACACTCACTGGACACACACACACACTGGACACACACACTGGACACACACACACACATGCTGAACACACACACACACTGGACACACAAACACACTTGATACACACACACTGTACACACACACACACACACACTGAACAAACACACTGAACACACACACACCGGACACACACACACATGGCACACACTGGACACACACACACTGATCACACACACACACACACACACTGGACACACACTGGACAAACACACCCACACACTAGACACACACACACAATGGACACACACACACTCTGGACACACACACACACTGGACACACACACACACGCTGAACACACACACACTGGACACACACACACACACACACAGAGGACACACACACACTTGACACACACACACACACACACACTGGACAAACACACACACACACAGGACACACACTCATACACACTGGACACACACACTTACACACTGGAAACACACACACGACACACACATACACACTGGACACACACACACCTGACACACACACACACACAGGACACACACACAGGACACACACACTGGACACACACACTCACACACACTGGACACACACACACACACACATACACACACACCTGACACAGACACACACACACAGGACACACACACAGGACACACACACAGGACACACACACACACACTGGACACACACACACACACCTGACACACACACACACACACAGGACACACACAGGACACACACACACACTGGACACACACACAGACACACAAACACTGGACATACACACTCACACATACTGGACACACACACACACACACCTGACACACACAGGACACACACACACAGGACACACACACACACACACCTGACACACACACACACTGGACACACACACACACACACACACACACACACACACACACACTGGACACACACACTCACAAACACACACACACACTGGACACACACACACTGGACACACACACACTCACACTGGACCCACACACATACACACTGGACACACACACATACACACTGGACACACACACACCTGACACACACACACACACACAGGACACACACACAGGACACACACACACACTGGACACACACACACTGGACACACACACACCTGACAAACACACACACTGGAACACACACACACACACACACACACTCACACACACTGGACACACACACTGGACACACACACTCACACACACTGGACACACAAACACACACTGGACACACACACATACACACACACACACTCACACACACTGGACACACACTGGACACACACACACTGGACACACACACTCACACACACTGGACACACACAAACACACAAACACACTGGACACATACACACACTGGACACACACACACACACAGTCACACTGGACCCACACACATACACACTGGACACACACACCTGACACACACATACACAGGACACACACATACACAGGACACACACACTGGACACACACACAAACACTGGACACACACACTCACTCACACTGGACACACACACACCTGACACACACACACACACAGGACACACACACTGGACATACACACACCTGACTAACACACACACAGGACACACACACACTGGACACACACACACACACACTCACACACACTGGACACACACACTGGACACACATACTCACACACACTGGACACACAAACACACACTGGACACACACACATACACACACACACTCACACACACTGGACACAAACACACACACACTGGACACACACTGGACACACACACACTGGACACAAACACTCACACACACTGGACACACACAAACACACACACACACTGGACACATACACTGGACACACACACATACGCTGGACACATACACACACTGGACACAAACACACACACACTCACACTGGACCCACACACATACACACTGGACACACACACCTGACACACACATACACAGGACACACACACTGGACACACACACACACACACACTGGACACACACACTCACACACACTGGACACACACACACACACACACACACACTGGACACACACACAACTGGACACACACACACACACTGGACACACACACACACTGGACACACACACACACACACACACTGGACACACACACACTGGACACACACACACACACCTGACACACACACACAGGACACACACACACACACTGGACACACACACACACACACACACACTGGACATACACACTCACACACACACACACCTGACACACACACACACACACAGGACACACACACACAGGACACACACACACACACACTGGACACACACACACACACCTGACACACACACACACTCACACACACTGGACACACACACACACACTAGACACACACACTGGACACACACACACACACACACACACACACACACACACACTCACACTGGACCCACACACATACACACTGGACACACACACGACACACACACATACACACTGGACACACACACACCTGACACACACACACACACAGGACACACACACTGGACACACACACACACTGGACACACACACACTGGACACACACACACCTGACAAACACACACACAGGACACAAACATATGACACACACACACTGGAAACACACACACATACACACTCACACACACTGGACACACACACACACACTGGACACACTCACTGGACACACACACTCACACACACTGGACACACAAACACACACTGGACACACACACACACTCACACACACTGGACACACACACACACACACTGGACACACACTGGACACACACACACACTGGACACACACACTCACACACACTGGACACACACAAACACACACACACACTGGACACACACACATACGCTGGACACATACACACACTGGACACACACACACACACTCACACTGGACCCACACACATACACACTGGACACACACACCTGACACACACATACACAGGACACACACACTGGACACACACACACACACACTGGACACACACACTGGACACACACACATACACACACACACTGGACACACACACATTCTGGACACACACACACACACTGGACACACACACACACTGGACACATACACACACACACACACACACACACACACACACACTGGACACAAACACACACACACTGGACACACACACACCAAGGACACACACACACACACACACAATCACACACACACACACACACACTGGACACACACTGAACACACACACACTGAACACACAATCACACACTGGACACACACACTGAACACACAAACTGGGCACACACACACTGAACACACACACACGCATGACACTCACACACACTGGACACACACACACCCAATGGACACACACACACACACACACACACACAAACTGAACACACACACACACACTGGACAAACACACACAGGACACACACACACACACACACTGGACACACACACACAGGACACACACACCAACATACACACTCACATAATGGACACACACACATTGAACACACACACAGGACACACACACACACTGGACACACACACACTGGACACACACACACCTGACAAACACACACACTGGACACACACACACACACACACACACACACACAAACTCACACACACTGGACACACACACTCACACACACTGGACACACAAACACACACTGGACACACACACATACACACACACACACTCACACACACTGGACACACACTGGACACACACACACTGGACACACACACTCACACACACTGGACACACACAAACACACAAACACACTGGACACATACACACACTGGACACACACACACACACAGTCACACTGGACCCACACACATACACACTGGACACACACACCTGACACACACATACACAGGACACACACACTGGACACACACACAAACACTGGACACACACACTCACACACACTGGACACACACACACCTGACACACACACACACACAGGACACACACACAGGACACACACACACACTGGACACACACACACCTGACAAACACACACATAGGACACACACACACTGGACACACACACACACACACTCACACACACTGGACACACACACTGGACACACATACTCACACACACTGGACACACAAACACACACTGGACACACACACATACACACACACACTCACACACACTGGACACAAACACACACACACTGGACACACACTGGACACACACACACTGGACACAAACACTCACACACACTGGACACACACAAACACACACACACACTGGACACATACACTGGACACACACACATACGCTGGACACATACACACACTGGACACAAACACACACACACTCACACTGGACCCACACACATACACACTGGACACACACACCTGACACACAAATACACAGGACACACACACTGGACACACACACACACACTGGACACACACACTCACACACACTGGACACACACACACACACACACACACACTGGACACACACACAACTGGACACACACACACACACTGGACACACACACACACTGGACATACACACACACACACACACAATGGACACACACACACTGGACACACACACACACACCTGACACACACACACAGGACACACACACAGGACACACACAAACACACTGGACACACACACACACACACACACACTGGACATACACACTCACACACACACACACCTGACACACACACACACACACACACACAGGACACACACACACAGGACACACACACACACACTGGACACACACACACACACCCGACACACACACACACTCACACACACTGGACACACACACACACACACTAGACACACACACTGGACACACACACACACACACACACACACACACACTCACACTGGACCCACACACATACACACTGGACACACACACGACACACACACATACACACTGGACACACACACACCTGACACACACACACACACAGGACACACACACTGGACACACACACACACTGGACACACACACACTGGAAACACACACCTGACAAACACACACACAGGACACAAACACATGACACACACACACTGGAAACACACACACACTCACACACACTGGACACACACAAACACACTGGACACACACACTGGACACACACACTCACACACACTGGACACACAAACACACACTGGACACACACACACACTCACACACACTGGACACACACACACACACTGGACACACACTGGACACACACACACTGGACACACACACTCACACACACTGGACACACACAAACACACACACACACTGGACACATACACTGGACACACACACATACGCTGGACACATACACACACTGGACACACACACACACACTCACACTGGACCCACACACATACACACTGGACACACACACCTGACACACACATACACAGGACACACACACTGGACACACACACTGGACACACACACATACACACACACACTGGACACACACACTGGACACACACACATACACACACACACTGGACACACACACACACACTGGACACACACACACACACTGGACACACACACACACTGGACACACACACTGGACACACACACATACACACACACACTGGACACACACACACTGGACACACACACACACACTGGACACACACACACACTGGACACATACACACACACACACACACACACACACTGGACACAAACACACACACACTGGACACACACACACCAAGGACACACACACACACACACAATCACACACACACACACACACACTGGACACACACTGAACACACACACACTGAACACACAATCACACACTGGACACACACACTGAACACACAAACTGGGCACACACACACTGAACACACACACACGCATGACACTCACACACACTGGACACACACACACCCAATGGACACACACACACACACACACACACACACACACACACTGAACACACACACACACTGGACAAACACACACAGGACACACACACACACACACACTGGACACACACACACAGGACACACACACCAACACACACACTCACATACTGGACACACACACATTGAACACACACACACACACACACACACACTGGACACACACAGTGGACATACACACACACTGGACACATTTCCATGTGTTGTATTTTGATGAAAGGAAATCCCATATAGCCTACTGGACAGGACTTTGCTATGGCATCTTCTGTTTGGGTGTCTCAGGTCAGGTCTGAGCCATGATCAGAATGTGTCTCTGTGTCTATTTCCAGCCCTGCCATTTCTACCTGTCCTGATCTAGTGTTTCACCCCTGACCTCCTCACACCGTCTCACTGTCCATGTCTGCTTTTAGCTCCCACCTCTACTTCACTGTGTTATAATGGACCTTATGCTTGTTATGTCACCTCTGTAACCAGTTATCAAACATACTGACCTTTCTGACCCTATCCCATGGCCCTACTTTCTACAACTGAACATTTAAATTCCTCTATGAGTTTTGTTTAGTGTCCATTTACTTATCTATGTATTTGTTGTATATTGGGGTTGTGCTGCAGAGCATCATGGGGGTTTGTATGTGTTGAGATGATCACGTTCCAGATAAATGGTTGAACTGATTCCTGTCTCCTGTCTCATCATTATTGAATTGTTATACAGACGTGGTTATGAAACCCACGAGACATATCAACAGATTGGTGATGAGTAAGTCTGAATCTACAGGAACTATTCTGTCTGGAAGAAGTGGGTTTTTACAACTGTTTAAAACTGTTATTTTCTGTGGTCCAGTCTAGGCTAATGTTAACACAGTGTATTGCTAGCAGAGGCAAGTGCATAGTCCAGCTAGCTAAGAAAGAGTTAACATCGTCATGGACGGCAGAAAATGACTCGAGACGGACATCGGAGCGGGAAAACAACATGATTAAAAAGGAGGAATATACAGTGATTAAAGGATAGGACATTTATTCAACTGTGAAGACAAACCTTTTAATTAAATCTGCTAAATGAGCGAACTTAGGAGGAAACGTCAGTGAGTGAAGTGAATGAAGATCACGTGACAGGAAAATATTGCTGTGGTTTAGGACAATATTGAAGTGAGTGACAATCAGGAGCTTATTGAGAAATGAAAAATGGCTGGAATTGTTGGAAACATTGGACAGTTTGATGAAAGTATTGAGCAGTTGAGCTCATATATAGAACGGTTTGAATATTTTGTTATTGTAAATGACATGGATGAGGACAACATTGTGCCTACATGTTTTAGTGTAATGGGGCCAAAGACATTTAATTTACTAGGCAGCCTGCTACAGCCAGACTGAAACGTGAACACTGGGAGTCAGGAAGCAAGTAGAGGAAGTGAATTTCATAATACATAGAACAAAACAAGAAACAGGAGTAGCGTACAGACATGAAGCACTGAAACAGAATCAATAACGCCTGGGGAAGGAACCAAAGGGAGTGACAGATATAGGGGAGGTAATCAGGAAGGGGATGGAGTCCAGGTGAGTCTGATTGGTCGCAGGGGGCGTAACGATGGTGACAGGTGTGCATAATAATGAGCTGGTGACCTGGAACGCCGGAGAGGGAGTATACGGGACACAGACAGAACAGGTAATAAGACGTGTGGGGATATTGGGGAGATACTTCAGTAGAATTTACCTGGTCCTGACTTCAATTAAACTCTGTCTGGGAAACCGCCCCTCAGTCTCTCATCTACTCTGAGCTCAGATGGGGAAACATGAGAAGAGTTTCATTCCAAAAAGCTATATATCACTTTTCAGAAGTTTTGGTAAATTAGCCTTTATTGTTTAAAGAAATTATGAAAGAGATTGGTGTGTTTTTTCACTATCTAATCATGGTATGGGGTTGTTCAATGACAGACATGTATTTGTTTAAAATCTATAATTTGATGCTTTCATTTCAGAAAGACAAATAATCAAATACATGTCTGCCTCACTCTCAGAGAAATAAGTAGTACTGCTAGGTTTTACACAGTCAAATGTAAAAAATAACTACATTTTTAATAAAGAACTGTACAAATATAATATTTGTGAAATCAATACTTACATTTTTTTCCCCAAAAATACAGTAATATGATATTTGTGTTTAAAACCTTACATTTGACATTTTAGTCATTTAGCAGATGGTCTCATCCAGGGTCCGGTTTCCCAAAAGCATCTTAAGGCTAAGTTCATCGTTAGAACCTTTGTAGGAGCATCGTTAAATCTCTGAGCAGTTCCCCCAAACCATCGTTATTAACGTTACACTTGAAAACGCTTGTAATCTAACGCCTGCCTCAGACCATTCATACTCATAGAACAGCCAAATCTCAGGTGTTAAATCAAAAAAAAAATATCCTTACGGCAATCTCAGATTGATTGTCTTGTGCTAAATTAATCTCCCCTTTCACGTAAATAATTCATGACCGTCATGCTTTTAGGAAAAGAGGATCATTTCTGTAAATGTATTAAACAGCAAATTTGACCAATTCCAGTCCCCTTGCTTAGGGTTCCCAGGGTCCTCCTGGGGATACTTCTTGAGAAGCTCAGTTCTAAGATGCTCAGTTCTGGTGACAAGAAAAAGGCCGTTCTACTCCAGAATGAATGAAAATACAATGATGCTGACACCATCTAAAATATCATTTCCACCTCCATGAATGAGCCCAATAAGATATTGGTCAAGATGATGTTAAATGATTTTAACATATTGAACCATATAGCCTGTATGCATGGTCTATTGTCAGATGTTAAATGATTTTAACATATTGAACCATATATCCTATATGCATGGCCTATTATCAGATGTTAAATGATTTTAACATATTGAACCATATATCCTGTATTCATGGCCTATTATCAGATGTTAAATGATTTTAACATATTGAACCATATAGCCTATATTCATGGTCTATTATCAGATGTTAAATTATTTTAACATATTGAACCATATAGCCTGTATTCATGGTCTATTATCAGATGGTAAATGATTTTAACATATTGAACCATATAGCCTGTATTCATGGTCTATTATCAGATGTTAAATGATTTTAACATATTGAACCATATATCCTGTATTCATGGTCTATTATCAGATGTTAAATGATTTTAACATATTGAACCATATAGTCTGTATGCATGGTCTATTATCAGATGGTAAATGATTTTAACATATTGAACCATATAGCCTGTATGCATGGTCTATTATCAGATGTTAAATGATTTTAACATATTGAACCATATATCCTATATGCATGGTCTATTATCAGATGGTAAATGATTTTAACATATTGAACCATATATCCTATATTCATGGTCTATTATCAGATGGTAAATGATTTTAACATATTGAACCATATAGCCTGTATGCATGGTCTATTATCAGATGTTAAATGATTTTAACATATTGAACCATATATCCTGTATTCATGGTCTATTATCAGATGGTAAATGATTTTAACATATTGAACCATATAGCCTGTATGCATGGTCTATTATCAGATGGTAAATGATTTTAACATATTGAACCATATAGCCTGTATGCATGGTCTATTATCAGATGGTAAATGATTTTAACATATTGAACCATATATCCTGTATGCATGGTCTATTATCAGATGGTAAATGATTTTAACATATTGAACCATATATTCTGTATTCATGGTCTATTATAAGATGGTAAATGATTTTAACATATTGAACCATATATCCTGTATGCATGGTCTATTATCAGATGGTAAATGATTTTAACATATTGAACCATATAGCCTGTATGCATGGTCTATTATCAGATGGTAAATGATTTTAACATATTGAACCATATATCCTGTATTCATGGTCTATTATCAGATGGTAAATGATTTTAACATATTGAACCATATATCCTGTATTCATGGTCTATTATCAGATGTTCTATTAGCAATAAGCATGATCACCTGTAGCCCAACGGATGCAGCATAGTGGCTATAAATGAAGCATGGGGTTTGTCCATCTGCATTTACCCCATTGGACACAACTTCCTGATTATTATTATTATGTATTATTATTATTATTCACTCAGAATTGTTGTTGGGGGGGGGGGGGGGGGTTCTATCACAAAGTTGCCCTTTTAAGATGCCATTGCCCCTTTAAGAGCTCTGTTGTGAATGATCCTAAACCATGCTTGACACTCCGGTTTTAAGATGCCGTTGCCCCTTTAAGAGCTCTGTTGTGAATGTTCCTAAACCATGCTTGATACTCCGGTTTTAAGATGCTGTTGCCCCTTTAAGAGCTCTGTTGTGAATGATCCTAAACCATGCTTGACACTCCGGTTTTAAGATGCCGTTGCCCCTTTAAGAGCTCGGTTGTGAATGTTCCTAAACCATGCTTGATACTCCGGTTTTAAGATGCCGTTGCCCCTTTAAGAGCTCTGTTGTGAATGTTCCTAAACCATGCTTGATACTCCGGTTTTAAGATGCCGTTGCCCCTTTAAGAGCTCTGTTGTGAATGATCCTAAACCATGCTTGATACTCCGGTTTTAAGATGCCGTTGCCCCTTTAAGAGCTCTGTTGTGAATGATCCTAAACCATGCTTGATACTCCGGTTTTAAGATGCCGTTGTCCCTTTAAGAGCTCTGTTGTGAATGTTCCTAAACCATGCTTGATACTCCAGTTTTAAGATGCCGTTGCCCCTTTAAGAGCTCTGTTGCGAATGTTCCTAAACCATGCTTGATACTCCGGTTTTAAGATGCTGTTGCCCCTTTAAGAGCTCTGTTGTGAATGTTCCTAAACCATGCTTGATACTCCGGTTTTAAGATGCCGTTGCCCCTTTAAGAGCTCTGTTGTGAATGTTCCTAAACCATGCTTGATACTCCGGTTTTAAGATGCTGTTGCCCCTTTAAGAGCTCTGTTGTGAATGATCCTAAACCATGCTTGATACTCCGGTTGTAACTGCATTTTTAAAACAATGCATTAGCGCAATTATAGGAGTATAGAAATAAACGTGTTATCAATGGAAAGCTTGGATCCCCCTCTTTTTTTAACAAAGGTCAAAACTGCTTTCAAAAGTGTTTTCCCCGTGATTGCATTAAGAGTTGTTGTCCGTTGACTGCTTGAATAAACGGCCCTACAAAGGCAAAGAGCACCAACTAGAAAACAGTACAACTGAAGACAAAAAAAGACTTTAAAGTTGTTTTTGCTGTTCAGCCAAATATGTCGTAGGTAGATAAGTGTAAATGCACTGATGTATCATCTAATTATGACCACTGATCTGACCTATGACCCCTAAAAT
This sequence comes from Coregonus lavaretus, assembly GCF_964263955.1. Taxonomy (NCBI): domain Eukaryota; kingdom Metazoa; phylum Chordata; class Actinopteri; order Salmoniformes; family Salmonidae; genus Coregonus; species Coregonus lavaretus. Next base: position 84,691,179 of record NC_139989.1, read on the forward strand.
GCTGATACTACACTCTAAACAGTGTGGGTCATGCAAAAGCAAAGTGAAGTATCTAAAAAATCTAAATGTGTTTATCCAGCTTTCTTGTTGTTTTTAATGGTGTTGTGTAGTTGTGTTTTCATGTTTTGAATGTTGTATTGTAGCAACCCTCAAGCTGTTTTTATCCATAAGGTAAGAACTATTTCATCACGGAGAATGTTTATACTTATGTGACTTTGTATTAATATCAATGCTGTCCTTTTCTTTATGTTAGCGAGCGTTTCAATATTTTGTTTGCTATCTTTCTTACCATTATCTGGGTATTTGCATTTCAATGCGAGTTAAACCATAATGTTTCTGCGTGATTGTGCCATGTTTATTCTGGTGATAACTGGATCACTGGCTGTCTCATGGAGTGTGTGAGGGTGAGTGTCATGGTCGGGATGGCCTGAACTCAGAGCCTGATAGAATATCAAGGAAAACCGTAGTAACTGCAGTAGAACATGGTGGAACAAAGCCAGATGGCAGTAACCTCACTTACTGCTGTTTCCTTGGTTTTTACTGGGATTTTGTAGTTACAGCAAATTTGACCCTCCATTTTCTCTGAAACTGAAGATAATTGAACCAGGACACTTTGTCACAAGATATAACAGATAATACGAAGACTGATTTAGGTCTGAACTCATCTTTGACCAAATGTGTAGCAGCAGTTTGTAATTGTACAGCAGAATAGCTGTGTACATAATCCTAATACCTCTTCATGGAATACATTTGAACACTTGAACAGTGTCTTCTGTTAGGGTGTGAACTGGTATGGTAAGATTACCTAGTGGGGCTAGTAACTGAAAGGTTGCTGGTTCGAATACCTGAGCCGTCTGTCTGTCTGTGCCCTTAAGCAAGGCACTTACACCTGATTTGCTCCAGGGGACACCATACTACTATGACCCTGTAAAACAACACATTTCACTGCATCTATCCAGTGTCTGTGACAATACATTTACAAATATTTTGTTTATTTATTACAACAGTTAATTTAACAATGCTGGTTATAAATATTGTTGACATTCATCCAAGGACACCTTGACTTGAATTACACTCTCATTCCAGAAAAATATTCTCATGAAGTCATATGACTTATAGTTAGAGAAAAGGATTCCTGTGAACGCGGCCTGCTACAAGCAGGAAACAGGTTATGGATGTTTGATCTATCTTGTCATCTTTTTGGGGTAACCACATTGGAACATTCCAACATTCATCTTTAAGGACATGAACTGGCAGAACAGGTTTCAGCAAAGTATGGAGTCATTGTTTTCAGGAAGGTGTCTCCATGGCGATAGGAGGGACAGGAGGCAGACTAAGGGCAAGGGAAGCCACCTGAACTACTGCCCTACAAAGGCAAAGAGCAGTCTACGCAAACAGTGAATCTGAGACAAATGGCTTTAAAGTTGGGTTTTTTGGTCCATGCATATCAACCATGACCACTGATCTGACCTATGACCCCTTAAATGCTGATACTGCACTCTGCCGTTGTATGACCTTAAACAGCTGAATGGGTAATGCAGAAGCAAAGTGCAGTATGTAGAAATCTAAATGTGTTTATCCAGCTTTCTTGTTGTTTTTCTGTTTGATGGAAACAGTTTGAGTGTTGTAACTGTATTCCAACTGTATTTAATGGTGTTATGTAGTCGTGTTTTCATGTTTTCAATGTTGTATTGGAGTAGGCCTAACCCTCACCAATATTTCTGTTGATGGAGAGAGACACCAGACAAGATGAGAGACAGCAACAGAAGAATAGGATATGATGGAGAGAGACACCAGACAAGACACAGAGATAGCAACAGAAGAATAGGATATGATGGAGAGAGACACCAGACAAGACACAGAGACAGCAACAGAAGAATAGGATATGATGGAGAGAGACACCAGACAAGACACAGAGATAGCAACAGAAGAATAGGATATGATGGAGAGAGACACCAGACAAGACACAGAGACAGCAATAGAAGAACAGGATATGATGGAGAGAGACAGAACAGGCCATAACAGAAGAAAATAGACACAGGAGACAGTAATAAACTGGAACCTGAGACAGCAACAGACAAGACACAGACAACAGACAAGACACAGATAGCAACAGACAGGACACAGACAACAACAGACAAGACACAGAGAAAGTGACAGAAGAGGGCAGATGGAGAGAGAACCAAGGTTGGTTGAGCAGAAGAGGGGAGACAAGAGAGACAGCAACAGAAGAGGGCAGATAAGAGAGACAGCAACAGAAGAGGGGAGACAAGAGAGACAGCAACAGAATAGGGGAGACAAGAGAGACAACAACAGAAGAGGGGAGACAAGAGAGACAGCAACAGAAGAGGGGAGACAAGAGAGACAGCAACAGAAGAGGGGAGACAAGAGAGACAGCAACAGAAGAGGGGAGACAAGAGAGACAGCAACAGAAGAGGGGAGACAAGAGAGACAGCAACAGAAGAGGGGAGACAAGAGAGACAGCAACAGAAGAGGGGAGACAAGAGACAGCAGACAGCACCAGAAGAGGGGAGACAAGAGAGACAGCAACAGATGGGGGGAGACAAGAGAGACAGCAACAGAAGAGGTGAGACAAGAGAGACAGCAACAGAAGAGGGGAGACAAGAGAGACAGCAACAGAAGAGGGGAGACAAGAGAGACAGCAACAGAAGAGGGGAGACAAGAGAGACAGCAACAGAAGAGGGCAGACAAGAGAGACAGCTACAGAAGAGGGAAGACAAGAGAGACAGCAACAGAAGACAGAGAAAGTAATGGAGAGAGGCAGAGGAGGGGAGATCAGACAGTAGACTGTATCACTTAAAGCTGCTCTATAGATTATAATTACTGCACAGTGAGTGTGTGTGTGTGTGTGGGGGGGGTATGTGTGTGTGTCTGTGTGTGTGTCTGTGAGTGTGTGTGTGTGAGAGAGAGAGTAAATAATGGTAAAACAGCATTATAATGATAGTCATACAATGTCAAATATTTCTTAAGTATAAACATTCTCCATGATGAAATAACCTTAGGCCTACTATAATACAACATTGAAAACATGAAAACACGACTACATAACACCATTAAATACAGTTGGAAGGTAGTAACAACTATCAAACAGTTTCCATCAAACAGATAAACAACAAGAAAGTTGGATCAACATATTTAGATTTCTTGATGCTGCACTTTGCCGTTGCATTACCCATATACTTGTTTAAGGTCATACAAAGGCAGAGTTCAGTATCAGCATTTTAGGGGTCATAGGTCAGATCAGTGGTTATGGTTGATATGCACGGACATTTGCGTAGACTGCTCTTTGCCTTTGTAGGGCAGTAGTTCAGGTGGCTTCCCTTGCCCTTAGTCTGCCTCCTGTCCCTCCTATCGCCATGGAGACACCTTCCTGAAAACAATGACTCCATACTTCATGTCCTTAAAGATTAGAATGTTCCAATGTGGTTGGCCAAAAAGATGACAAGATAGATCACACATTCATCATTCAGGGTTACTATCAAACAGAAATGTCACATTTCTGGTTTGTCCATACCTTGTTTCCTGCTTGTAGCAGCGTGCGTTTACAGGAATCGTTCTCTCTAACTATAAGTCACATGATTTCATGAGAATATTTTTCTGCAGTAAGAGGGTAATGCAAGTGAAGGTGTCCTTGGATCAACGTCAACAAGAGTTATAACCAGCATTGTTAAATTAACTGTTGGAATTGCAAAAAAATATATATGTTTTTATTATCAGATACACCGAATAGGTGCAGTGAAATGTGTTGTTTTACAGGGTCAGTCATAGTAGTACAGCACCCATGAAGCAAGTTAGTGTTAAGTGCCTTGCTTAAGGGCATATCAACAGATTTTCACATTGACAGCTCGGGTATTCGAACCAGCGACCTTTAAGTTACTGGCCCAACGTTCTAACCACTAGGCAATGTGACCATACCATACCAGGTCCCGCCCTAAAAGAAGACAATGTTTAAGTGTTCAAATGTAGTCCATGAAGAGGTATTAGGATTATGTGCACAGCTATTCTGCCGTACAATTGCAAACTGCTGCTACACATTTGGTCAAAGATGAGTTCAGACCTAAATCAGGCTTCATAGTATCTGTTATATCTTGTGACAAATTGTCCTGGTTCAATTATCTTCCGTTTCAGAGAAAATGGAGAGTCAAATTTGATGCAACTACAAAATCCCAGTAAAAACCAAGGAAACAGCAGTAAGTGAGGTTACTGCCATCTGGCTTTGTTCCACCATGTTCTACTGCAGTTACTACGGTTTTCCTTGGTATTCTATCAGGCTCTGAGTTCAGGCCATCCCGACCATGACACTCACCCTCACACACTCCATGAGACAGCCAGTGGTCCAGTTATCAAATCAAATCAAATCAAATGAAATGTTATTGGTCACATGCGCCGAATTCAACAGGTGCAGACATTACAGTGAAATGCTTACTTACAGCCCTTAACCAACAGTGCATTTATTTTAAACAAAAAAAGTAAGAATAAAACAACAACAACAAAAAGTGTTGAGAAAAAAAAGAGCAGAAGTAAAATAAAGTGACAGTAGGGAGGCTAAATATACAGGGGGGTACCGTTGCAGAGTCAATGTGCGGGGGCACCGGCTAGTTGAGGTAGTTGAGGTAATATATCACCAGAATAAACTGGTGGTCCTGTGGTCCTCTGTATCTCAGCTGGTAGAGCACGGCGCTTGTAACACCAAGATAGTGGGTTCGATCCCCGGGACCACCCATACACAAAAAATGTATGCACGCATGACTGTAAGTCGCTTTGGATAAAAGCGTCTGCTAAATGGCATATTATTATAAACATGGCACAATTCCGTGGAAAAATATTGGATAATTTTTGTCATAAAGTCAGTCTTTTCCAAAACTGAGTTCAGTGAGACTTGTGGTTGTGACTGCATCACAACGTAAATGAACGTTGCCCACATGCCCACACCAAGTAATAATCAATTCAGAATGCAACTGCACCTGACCCAATCGTAATGCCTGTGGAAAATTTGGGTTGAATTTGGATATCCCTATGGGGCTAGTTAGGGACCATCAGTAAATTACACCATGTAAATGGAACAACATGTTAAAATTCCAATAGCTCCAAATTTGGATTGCAAAACTAAAGAGAGAATCAGACAAGACACAGAGACAGCAACAGAAGAATAGGATATGATGGAGAGAGACACCAGACAAGACACAGAGACAGCAACAGAAGAATATGATATGATGGAGAGAGACACCAGACAAGACACAGAGACAGCAATAGAAGAATAGGATATGATGGAGGGAGACACCAGACAAGACACAGAGACAACAACAGAAGAATAGGATATGATGGAGAGAGACACCAGACAAGACACAGAGACAGCAACAGAAGAACAGGATATGATGGAGAGAGACACCAGACAAGACACAGAGACAGCAACAGAAGAATAGGATATGATGGAGAGAGACACCAGACAAGACACAGAGACAGCAACAGAAGAACAGGATATGATGGAGAGAGACACCAGACAAGACACAGAGACAGCAACAGAAGAATATGATATGATGGAGAGAGACACCAGACATGACACAGAGACAGCAACAGAAGAATATGATATTATGGAGAGAGACATCAGACAAGACACAGAGACAGCAACAGAAGAATATGATATGATGGAGAGAGACACCAGACAAGACACAGAGACAGCAACAGAAGAACAGGATATGATGGAGAGAGACACCAGACAAGACACAGGGACAGCAACAGAAGAATAGGATATGATGGAGAGAGACACCAGACAAGACACAGGGACAGCAACAGAAGAATAGGATATGATGGAGAGAGACACCAGACAAGACACAGAGACAGCAACAGAAGAACAGGATATTATATTTTAGTCATTTAGCAGACGCTCTTATCCAGAGCGACTTACCGTTAGTAAATGCATACATGTTTTTTTATTTTTATTTTTTATTTTTCATACTGGCCCCCCGTGGGAAACGAACGCACATTCCTGCCGGCCAAACCCTCCCCTACCTTGGACGACGCTGGACCAATTGTGCGCCGCCCATGGGTCTCCCGGTCACGAACCAGGATCTCTAATGGCACAGCTAGAACTGCGATGCAGTGCCTTAAACCACTGCGCCACTCGGGAGTCGATGGAGAGAGACACCAGACAAGATGAAAGACATCACTAGACGACACAGAGAAAGTGATGGAAAGAGAAAGAGGAGGGGAGAACACACAGTAGACTATCACTAAAAGCTGATATAGGGATTCTAATTACTGCACTGTGTGTGTGAGAGAGAGAGAGAGAGAGAGAGAGAGAGAGAGAGAGAGAGAGAGAGAGAGAGAGAGAGAGAGAGAGAGAGAGAGAGAGAGAGAGAGAGAGAGAGAGAGAGAGAGAGAGAGAGAGAGAGAGAGAGAGAGAGAGAGAGAGAGGGTGTTTAGGTACTGTGGGATTCTTTAATCAGTTTGGCCCATTGGACAGGTCAGAGTCTATGTTTGAAGTTCTTGAGTGGTTTTTGGCAATACACTGTTTATGTATTCATGGATTTAGCTGTTGAAATTCCTTCCCGGACCTTCCTACTGGCTGTGGGCTAAGCCACCGATGTCTTCACATCCTAGGGGAGAGAGGAGCTGCTACCCCTGGGGAGAGAGGAGCTGATACCCCTGGGGAGAGAGGAGCTGCTACCCCTGGGGAGAGAGGAGCTGATACCCCTGGGGAGAGAGGAGCTGCTACCCCTGGGGAGAGAGGAGCTGCTACCCCTGGGGAGAGAGGAGCTGTTACCCCTGGGGAGAGAGGAGCTGCTACCCCTGGAGAGAGAGGAGCTGCTACCCCTGGGGAGAGAGGAGCTGTTACCCCTGGAGAGAGAGGAGCTGCTACCCCTGGGGAGAGAGGAGCTGTTACCCCTGGGGAGAGAGGAGCTGCTACCCCTGGGGAGAGAGATGCTACCCCTGGGGAGAGAGGAGCTGTTACCCCTGGGGAGAGAGAAGCTGCTACCCCTGGGGAGAGTGATGCTACCCCTGGGGAGAGAGATGCTACCCCTGGGGAGAGAGGAGCTGTTACCCCTGGGGAGAGAGAAGCTGCTACCCCTGGGGAGAGTGATGCTACCCCTGGGGAGAGAGATGCTACCCCTGGGGAGAGAGGAGCTGTTACCCCTGGGGAGAGAGAAGCTGCTACCCCTGGGGAGAGTGATGCTACCCCTGGGGAGAGAGATGCTACCCCTGGGGAGAGGAGCTGATACCCCTGGGGAGAGGAGCTGATACCCCTGGGGAGAGGAGCTGATACCCCTGGGGAGAGGAGCTGTTACCCCTGGGGAGAGGAGCTGTTACCCCTGGGGAGAGGGGAGCTGCTACCCCTGGGGAGAGTGATGCTACCCCTGGGGAGAGTGATGCTACCCCTGGGGAGAGAGATGCTACCCATGGGGAGAGTGATGCTACCCCTGGGGAGAGAGATGCTACCCCTGGGGAGAGATGAGCTGTTACCCCTGGGGAGAGAGGAGCTGTTACCCCTGGGGAGAGAGAAGCTGCTACCCCTGGGGAGAGAGGAGCTGTTACCCCTGGGGAGACAGGAGCTGCTACCCCTGGGGAGAGAGGAACTTGCTGATGTTTCGCAATATGCCATGGCCGTCTCAGTCACCAGGTCTCAACCCAATTGAAAACAACCATCAACAAAACACTAAATTATGGAATTTCTTGTGGAAGAATGATGTCACATCCCTCCAATAGAGTTCAATATATATATATATATATATATATATATATATATATATTTATTAATTTTTTTTAAACCTTGACAATAAACATTTTAATGAACCACAAACACTTGATGTTTAGGGATGGCACACACATAGGGAGACAGTTTGCGTTCCTTCTCACATATGCACCTAGGAAGATGTAGTGTTTCTCAACCTGTCATTTTACATAATGTTGCAAGACACATACCATCAAATGAATCCACAGACTTTTGTCCATATTTACAGAAGGCTGTCATTTCACAAATTGTTCCTATATTGAAAGGACATAGGGAAAATAAAGTCAAACATTTCAATACAAAATAATAAAAACAATCACAGCATTACTCAGTCTTAATGTATTTTAACCATATTAACCTGTTTAATCAAATTGTTTTCATTTGGAACACTAAATCAGAACTACATTTGGAGTTCCAGACACTTGTAGAATGTATGCCAAGGCACATTGTAAGAGCTATAAAGAGACAGGGAGTGGGAGAGAGAACAGGTAGAACCTGATATGGAAATGAGCAGAACAAACTAAAGGAACTTTCCACCACCGAATGATCATTCCAGACTCTACTTCTATTGAGAGACATATAAAAGGTAAGACGACAATTGTTATGATATTAATATAGTTGATGATATTGTTATGATATTAATATAGTTGATGATATTGTTATGTGTATTAATATAGTTGATGATATTGTTATGTGTATAATATAGTTTATGATATTGTTATGTGTATTAATATAGTTGATGATATTGTTATGTGTATTCATATAGTTGATGATATTGTTATGTGTATTAATATAGTTGATGATATTGTTATGTGTATTAATATAGTTGATGATATTGTTATGTGTATTAATATAGTTGATGATATTGTTATGTGTATTCATATAGTTGATGATATTGTTATGTGTATTAATATAGTTGATGATATTGTTATGTGTATTAATATAGTTGATTATATGTTTTGTGGACAGTGTTATAATAGGCCTACTCTCCTTAACATGTTTTGGATATAAATTAGATGCGTGGGGTGAATTCGTTCTGTTTCCATCTGAGTGCCCCAGGGTGATCACTCCTACACTATCTAGAATCTAAAAGGGTTCCTTGGCTGTCCCCATAGGAGAACCCTTTGTAGAACCCTTTTTGGTCCTAGGTAGAACCCTTTTGGGTTCCATGTAGAATCCTTTCCACAGAGGGTTCTACATGGAAGCCAGAATGGTTTTACCTGGAACCCAAAAGCGTTCTCCTATGGGGACAGCCAGAGGACCCTTTTGGAACTCTTTTTTCTAAGAGTGTACTGTATCATAGGTCTATAGACTTGTCTTCTCAAAACAGGCTTAAAACACAACAAGCAACAACATTTTCTCTTTCTAATCTACTGTTAACTCTTTTCACTCAGGAAGGTATTTCGTGAGAAAGAGAGACAAATAAATACAGTGGAAAGACTAACAACAATTTACACTTCCTCAAAACAGGTTGTGTGTGTTCATTAGTGCCCACCGTAGCAAAACGTTTGGCAACAGAAACCGTTTAGGTCACGTTGGACAGCGTTTGGAGTAAACTGTTTATGCAACATTTTAAAACTGTTGGCTGCGGAGTCAACTAATGAACACGACCCAGGTTGTAGCCTACAACTCGGCTGTTGATGCCTGCCTCATGCTGAAACCTGTATGTAGCCTGAGGGGTGTACTATGATGCAAGCTAGATATACTGGTTAAAACCGATTTGTAGGTGATCAATCCTGCTACTGATAACCACTGTGAACTGATCTGAACCGGTTTAGGCTGGTCATCTAGGATATGTAGGCTATAGCTGAGGTATAGACCTCCATCTGCATATCACTAACAAACCACTATTATATATTATAACCTAGCCTACTTTACATAATATAAATCTCTTACTTGTTGCAAAAAACCTTTCTGTACGGATCTGATCCCCCTCAGATCAATCATGTCCATTTTAGCCCTTCTGTCTACATTCTCAGATACGTTTAGAAAAGAACAGATTGAAAGAAATAGTCTACTTTTAATAAATACACATTAGCCTAAGAGAGTGGAAGGGCTGAGAGGAATTTGGCCTTGTGTTGCTGCACTGTCTATAACTACCTAAACAAACAGTAACAGGGAGATGAGTTGAAATATATCAGTCACGACTACATGTTGTTACATGCTTTGGTATTTACATTTATATTTTGAGGTTGGATGTTAGCATGTTGGCCGCACCTCTTGGTGCCACCTCAATAGACAGTATGCTTATGCCTGTGCTGGCTTGTCATCTCTTTAGTCAGAAGGGTTCCATCTGTTATGTGATATTGAAGAGCAGCTGGTCCAGTGTTCTGGTTGGCCTTAGAGATGTTAGAAGACTGGCACCTCTTTGTAGCTCTGCTTCTTTAAGTTGATGAACAAAGTCTTTCTGTCTTGTATCTCCCAGGATTTGGTTTGGTCTGGTTTCGTCTGGTTTGGTTTGGTCTGGTTTGGTTTGGTTTGGTTTGGTCTGGTCTGGTCTGGTTTGGTTTGGTCTGGTTTGGTTTGGTCTGGTTTGGTCTGGTCTGGTTTGGTTTGGTTTGGTCTGGTTTGGTCTGGTTTGGTCTGGTTTGCTCCACTTGTTTTTTTACTCCATATTGTAAGTTGGAGGGTTTTTATTTCAGATGTCCTCGTCTGGAGCCACTTCAATGGGCACTCATGGTGGGAGTCTTTTAGGTACCACTTTCTTGTTGCTAGTCAACATTCAGTGGACACTAGGGATTGGACGATTAATACCGGAGCTACGATGCACCGTTGCAGTTTTCAAAGCACTACTGATTCGACACAACGTATCAATGCTTGTATCAAAGTAACAATACTACGTGATGATGACGGTCGAAGCTTCGGACATCACACTACCATCTGACAGATGTCAGAAGAGCACTGACCTCTGCTGGAAGCTTTGTGTTTTTATCTATACAGAACAAAAATATAAACACAACATGTAAAGTGTTGGTCCCATGTTTCATGAGCTGAAATAAAATATTCCAGAAATGTTCCATATGAACATAAAAACACATTTCTCTCAGATTTTGTGCACAATTTTGTTAACATCCTTGTTAGTGAGCATTTATCCGTTGCCAAGATAATGCATCCACCAGACAGGGGTGGAATATCAAGCAGCAGATTAAACAGCATGATCATTACACAGGTACACCTTGTGCTGGTGACAATAAAAGGCCACTCGGAAATGTGCAGTTTTGTCAAAAAACACAATGCCACAGATGTCTCAGGTTTTGAGGGAGCGTGCCATTGGCATGCTGACTGCAGGAATGTCCACCAGAGCTGTTGCCAGAGAATTACATTGGTGTCAGAAGTGGAATGGCGGTTGTGAGGTCATCAGAACGCACGGCCCGGACATGTGAGTTGTCGACTTCCTGGTCGGAGGGGGCAGTGTGAGCCACATTCCAATTCCCACCATGTGGGTTAACCCTATTGGTGCGATGCGTAGGTTGTTTGCCTTTTACACGTGCAACCTGGGTTCGCTTCCCTGACCCGCTGTTTGCTACATTGGTGTCAGAAGTAGTATGGTGTCTGTGAGGCCATCAGAATGCACGGCCCGGATGTGTGAGGGGTCTGAGTAGTCGAAGCACAGGACTTGCTTTTATAGGGGGCAGTGTGAGCCAGGTTACAATTCCCATCGCAGCAATAGGTTTAACCCTATTGCCGCGATGCTTTGGGTGTTTGCCTTTTTCGCCAGTGACCTGGGTTCACTGCCCTGCCCCACTGTTTTCTACAATATTAATATCACAGGCTACCCAACGTCCGTTGAACAAAGAGACACAACAATATGAGTGAAAGGATTTTAGGATAATATCAGTAAGTGTTGATTTAAAGATGTCTTCTGGGTTCAGCCTTCTAGCTTCCTTTATCAATTGGGTGAAATATAACAAATGACATGGCCTCAGAGTTGGGAGATAACCAGTCCCAGTTTAAATCACTATGACAACCATTTCATTATTTCCCCAGAGCAGCAAGGGAATCTAGAGACTCAACCTTTGCAGAATCAGAATCACCTTTATTCGCCAAGTACATTTGCACATACATATGTAGGATCTTAATTTGAGCCAGTTTGCTACAGCAGGAAAATATTCCTGCAGCAACAGGAAATGTGAATTATTATGTGAATTATAATTAATGGATATTTTTGTAGCGGTTGATACATTTCTATTAAGGGAAACGCAAGTCTGACATTTCTAAGTGGAAATTACAAACTTCAGAAGCCTTTTAAAACCTCAAATACACTACAAGTTTTACATTTCCTGCATTGCTGGAAAGTTATTCTGCAGTGGGGGGTGATCAAATTAAGATCCTACATCTGTACACGTAATTCTACATGGTGATAGTGACAGACAACATTTAGAGACAGAATACAGACAGTAGAGTTTACACAAATGTCTGTACAACATTATACACAACTAGGAAGAGTGAGCATAGAGCTATAAGATAATGAACAGTGGATATACAGATATACAGTACAGTGGGAATACAGTTGGTATACAGATATACAGTACAGTGGGTATACAGTTGATATACAGATATACAGTACAGTGCGAATACAGTTGGTATACAGATATACAGTACAGTGGGAATACAGTTGATATACAGATATACAGTACAGTGGGTATACAGTTGATATACAGATATACAGTACAGTGCGAATACAGTTGGTATACAGATATACAGTACAGTGGGAATACAGTTGATATACAGATATACAGTACAGTGGGTATACAGTTGATATACAGATATACAGTACAGTGGGAATACAGTTGGTATACAGATATACAGTACAGTGGGAATACAGTTGATATACAGATATACAGTACAGTGGGAATACAGTTGATATACAGATATACAGTACAGTGGGAATACAGTTGATATACAGATATACAGTACAGTGGGAATACAGTTGATATATAGATATACAGTACAGTGGGTATACATATACAGGACCAGAATAAATATATCTAAGAGAGATTAACAGAGTGCTAATGCAGTATAGTTCAGTTATTTAGTGTACAGTTCAGAGATGGCTTGATGTGGTGTGCAGCATAGAGTGTATAGTCCCTTAGTCTCTATGGGCCAGATGGTAGTGTACAGTTCAGAGATGGCTTGATGTGGTGAGCAGCATAGAGTGTATAGTCATTTAGTCTCTATGGGCCAGATGGTAGTGTACAGTTCAGAGATGGCTTGATGTGGTGAGCAGCATAGAGTGTATAGTCCTTTAGTCTCTATGGGCCAGATGGTAGTGTACAGTTCAGAGATGGCTTGATGTGGTGAGCAGCATAGAGTGTATAGTCCTTTAGTCTCTATGGGCCAGATGGTAGTGTACAGTTCAGAGATGGCTTGATGTGGTGTGCAGCATAGTGTGTATAGTCCTTTAGTCTCTATGGGCCAGATGGTCGGTTGGTCAGGAACACAACATGGGGAAAGAAACTGTTCAGATGGGTCTATAACATCCAATCACATAGGTTTACAGCAGCTGACCGTTGCAACGTTTTTGCTAATAACTCAAACTGCCTTATTTAGATAAAGACATAATCTCTGTACAGATGTAGGATCTTAATGTGATCACCCAGTTGCAGGAGAACTGAAACTTGTAGTGTATTTGAGTGTATTAAGCTTTAAAAAAGGTTTCTGAAGATGATCAATTCCACTTTTCTATTAAAAGAATTGTTCATTAATTATAATCCACATAATAATTCAAATGTCCTGTTGCTGCAGGATTCTTTTCCTGCTGTAGCAAACTGGCTAAAATTAAGATCCTACATCTGTAGCAATACACCACTCTTTGATGTACATGGCTATATCAGGATTGACTTTTGACCATTTGACATCTTTTATTTACTGTTGTTTAGGCTGGTTGAATGAGTCGCCTATAAAAGCTACTTCATCTGCAAGAGAACAGGCGGCTGCACCAGCGACTGTAAGAAGTTATGTGATTTCCTCATATGAACGTGAAAGTAAGTGTGTAGCCTACGCAGTTACACAATGGCTGTTGAAACTGTGGCACGTATTTCTCGGTAACATTAGAAGTCGGATGAATGTGTTGATATGTAGGAAAGACGGGCAGACTCTCGTAGGTCTAGGCTAAACTACAAACTATTAGGGCCTACATAAAGCTGGCCCAACAGCAGAGTCCCAACAGCAGAGTCCCGACAGTAGAGTCCCAACAGCAGAGTCCCAACAGCAGAGTCCCAACAGCAGAGTCCCAACAGCAGAGTCCCAACAGCAGAGTCCCAACAGCAGAGTCCCGACAGCAGAGTCCCGACAGCAGAGTCCCAACAGCAGAGTCCCAACAGCAGAGTCCCGACAGCAGAGTCCCAACAGCAGAGTCCCAACAGCAGAGTCCCAACAGCAGAGTCCCGACAGCAGAGTCCCAACAGCAGAGTCCCAACAGCTGTCCTATCATTTCTCTTCATTATTTATCTTTATATGACAAGGATTAAAAAGGATTTGCCTGTAGATTGTCGACTTGATTCATGATGATGACTGCTGGCTAAGATTTTGAAAGTATGATGTTGACATGATCAGTCCAATCAAAGCTACTGTAGATATAATGTGATTTGAGGTCATTTTATCTGTTGGCCAATGACCTTCTTGGATGGGCACTTCTAATGTAACTCTATGGCAGCACCCAAGGGGCTTGCATTTTCTAGCTCTACCCTTAGACTTGGCGGTGACGTAGTGTCCCCATGAATGACAGAACACTGAGCCAATCACGGCACAGCGCTCCGTATTTTCTTCTGTCTTACCCCACCACCACAGAAAGCACTGAGCTAGGCTGAAACACCGGCATTTTGGAGCTGCCTTACTCAAGAAAACAAAAAGGAGACCATGTTTGTATGCGGCTTTATTAACTCAATGATATATATATTTATTTATTTTTACATTTTTTGCAAACTGATATGTGACATGTATTAATGCCAAAATAACATGCAAAACAGGAAAGGCCACCTGCCCTGAATAACGGGTTGCTGGTTGAGAGAATGCCAAGAGTGTGCAAAGCTGTCATCAAGGCAAAGGGTGGCTATTTGAAGAATCTCAAATATTAAATATATTTTGATTTGTTTAACACTTTTTTGGTTACTACATGATTCTATATGTGTTATTTCATAGTTTTGATGTCTTCACTATTATTCTACAATGTAGAAAATAGTAAAAATAAAGACAAACCCTTGAATGAGTGTGTGTTCTAAAACCTTTGACCGGTAGTGTATATATTTTTTACGTTGTTAGCGAACTGATATGTGACATGTATTAATGCCACAATAACATGCAAAACAGGAAAGGCCACCTGCCCTGAATGACGGGTCGCCACTGGCTGAGGTATAGACCTTGATCTGCTTTACACAAAAAAATAAACTGTTATACATTATAACCTAGCCTACTTTAAATTATAAAGAATCTCTTAATTGTTGCAAAAAACCTTTCTGTATAGATCACTGATCCCCCCCAGATCAATCAAGCCTGTTTTAGCCCTTCTGTCTACATTCTCAGATACGTTTAGAAAAGAACAGATTCAAAAATAATAAATGGCCGACTTTTAATGAATACAAATAAGGGTGTGACATGGCCATGGTGAAGAGATGTCACAACTACATATTCATGTGATTGCATTAAATCACCTGACTGTTTCGATATGTCTGTTAGTAAATGTTGTGTAAGAGATAATTAATAAATTATAACAATTCACATTCAAGAATTACTGTGTTAACTACAACCAACATGTTGGATCTCTGTTTAGGGGTCAGTGGTCTAAAATGAGTCTCTCTGGGGAGAGAGAGGAGGGGGGCCCTGCCTCTAAAATGAGTCTCTCTGGGGAGAGAGAGGAGGGGGGTCATGCCTCTAAAATGAGTCTCTCTGGGGAACATGACACCAAAGCTAAGAGGTGAGATGACAATTTTGTTTAAGAATTATTAAGAGTTTATTTCCTAAATGCTATTTCCACAATTTTTCACATGTGTTTTTTAGTCAGAAATGGTTGCTTATGGGTACCTTCAATATTACTGTTCTCAGATGTTTAATTAATAGATTTTAAATGTATATCATTATTATTATTATTGCAAAACGCTATATATCCATTGTTTAGCTGAAATTGAATGTTCGTATCCTGTATATTTGACTGTATTATCTGGTTGTCTCACCTAGCTATCTTAAGATGAATGCACTTACTGTAAATCGCTCTGGGTAAGAGCATCTGCTAAAGCATCTGCTAAACTGCCCTGAATGACAGGCGCCACTGCTCCAAAGCAATTACATGTGGTACAGAAACCACTGACTCGCTGCATGTTTCTATTATCAAGACACCTGCTGGTACCTCTTAACTGGTTAGGACAGCTCATGAGGTGTCCTAAATATCTGCCAACTAGGTGGGACACTTATGAATAAAGAGGCTTCATGCATAGCTTTAATTTATACCCATAAGAGTAGGACTAAAATGGCTTTATTCTCAGCACTTATACGACACATTTTCTACTCTGAGACGCTTTTTGGATATGGGCCCAGATCTCAAAATATTGTAACGACCCAGTATTAAATGAGTCTGTCTGGGGAGAGAGAGGACCAATTTTTCTACTCTGAGACGCTTTTTGGATACGTGCCCAGATCTCAAAATCTTGTTTTAAAAAACGATTTTCTTTTGTTTGACATAATAAATAAAATAATATTACTAATGTACCCGACTTTAAAGACTGGGTGTAGTTTATTATGTGGCACTGCTCATGTCCGCGTTCTGGAACTGTCCGCGTCCCCGTACAGAACTGTCCGCGTCCACGTACGGTTTGGCGCCAAGCATATTGTCCAGTTACGCGCAGAGTGGTCTGAGGTGATGTTGGGAAATAACGACAGAGTTCGTTACAGTGTTGAGACGCCGAAGTTTATTGTTCAATTTGCTTTTTTTGCGTAATGGTCAGTGACAGTATGAGTGTAGCCAGATCCTTTTCACTCGCTATCCTTGTTTCATCTTGTGGTTCACCGGATTCGTCATCATCCTCGAGGGACAGACGAACGACCTGCTAGTTAGCCAAGCTAGTCGGTACAGCTAGCTAAGCTAGCTACTCTTTACCAGCAGCATCCTAGTTATCCTAGCTACCACTACATCATCACCGGCTGCCTGCTTTTCTTGTGGACCGATGGAGCTCCCGGGTTGTTTAATGCCTACAGTCCTAGAATACTGTAGGCATTAAAACAGACGTAATATTAATATCCTCTGTGTTATTTCTTCATTCAGATGAGCTTGCTGTGATTTGCCAACGTGAACTCAAATCTAATCTAAAGAAGAAGTTTCAATGTGTATTTGAGGGGATCGCTAAACAAGGAAACCCAACACTTCTCAATAAGATCTACACAGAGCTCTACATCACAGAGGGTGGAACAGGAGAGGTCAATAATGAACATGAGCTGAGACAGATTGAGACAACAACCAGGAAACAAGCAAGACCAGAGACTGCAGTCAAATGTAACGACATCTTCAAACCCTTAACTGGACAAGACAAACTTATCAGAACTGTGCTGACAAAGGGAGTCGCTGGCATTGGAAAAACAGTCTCTGTGCAGAAGTTCATTCTGGACTGGGCTGAAGGAAAAGCAAATCAGGATGTCCAATTTGTATTTTCATTCCCTTTTCGGGAGCTGAATTTGATGAACGGGGATGAACACACTTTCATTGAACTTCTCAATCACTTCTCAGTGGAAACCAAAAAATCAAGAATCTCCAACTACGACAAGTACAAAGTTCTGTTCATCTTTGATGGTCTGGATGAGTGCCGACTGCCCCTAGACTTCCAGAAGAACAAGATCTGTTGTGACGTCACAGAGTCAACCTCAGTGGATGTTCTGCTGACAAATCTCATCAAGGGAAATCTGCTTCCCTCTGCTCTCCTCTGGATAACTACCCGACCTGCAGCAGCCAATAAGATCCCTTCAGTGTGTGTTGACCAGGTGACAGAGGTACGAGGGTTCAATGACCCACAGAAGGAGGAGTACTTCAGGAAGAGATTTGGTGATGAGGACCTGGCCAGCAGAATCATCTCACACATAAAGACATCAAGGAGCCTCCACATCATGTGTCACATTCCAGTCTTCTGTTGGATTTCTGCACCAGTCCTTGAACACATGTTGAAACATAAGACAGAAGAGATGCCCAAGACTCTGACTGAGATGTTCATACACCTTGTGGTGTTTCATACCAAACAGAAGAATGAAAAGTATCTTGGGAAAGAAGAGACAGGTCCACACTGGAATAAAGAGATCATTCTGTCACTGGGAAAACTGGCTTTTCAACAGCTTGTGAAGGGCAATCTGATTTTCTATGAAGAAGACCTGAAAGAGGCTGGCATTGATGTCAATGAAGCCTCAGTGTACTCAAGATTGTGCACACAGATCTTTAAAGAGGAATGTGTGCTGTACCAGGACAAGGTGTACTGCTTCGTGCATCTGAGCATTCAGGAGTTTCTGGCTGCTGTATATGTGTTCCTCTCATTCATCAACAACAATGAGAATCTAATGGCCAAACCTCAATCAACGTCCAGCAACTTTTCTGTGAGGATCAGACACAAGCGTAAAGTTACTGTCTACAAGAGTGCTGTGGATAAAGCCTTACAAAGTGAGACGGGAAACCTGGACCTTTTCCTCCGCTTCCTTCTGGGCCTCTCACTGGAGTCCAATCAGAAGCACTTACGAGGTCTACTGACAAAGACAAGAAGCAGCTCACAGAGCCATGAAGAAACAGTCATGTACATCAAGGAGAAGATCAGGGAGAATCCCTCTCCAGAGAGGTGCATCAATCTGTTCCACTGTCTGAATGAACTGAATGACCATTCTCTAGTGGAGGAGATCCAAAGCTACCTGAGATCAGGAAGTCTCTCAGAAGCCAAACTGTCACCTGCACAGTGGTCAGCTCTGGTCTTTGTGTTGCTGACTTCAGAAAAGGAGCTGGATGTGTTTGACCTGAAGAAATACTCCAGATCAGAGGAAGGTCTTCTGAGGCTGCTGCCAGTGGTCAAAGCCTCCAGAGCCGCTCTGTGAGTACATAAAATGACATTTAAGTACTAATCATCAGGAAGAAATATTCAGTTTAGAGAAAAAAATATATATATATTATAATATGTATATAATATATTATATTATATTGAAAAACTTACTGAATCAGTGCATTGGTGTTCACATTAGTATAACAATATGACCATACAATTCTAGGAGACGGAAGATGAATCTTTATGTTGTTTAAGAGAATAAACCAAATGCATTTGCCATTGTCCTTCTACACTACTGGTGTTCAATTAACAGTGTGTTTGTGAAATCATGATGATCTCTCTGTCAGGCTGTCAGGCTGTGGAGTCACAGAGGAAGGCTGTGCTTCTCTGGTCTCAGCTCTGAAGTCAAACCCCTCACACCTGAGAGAGCTGGACCTGAGCTACAATGACCTGAAGGATTCAGGAGTGAAGCTGCTCTCTGCTGGACTGGGGAATCCCCACTGTAAACTGGAGACTCTGAGGTCAGTATTCCTGTAGTTGGTCAACAAGTGATAACTGTTCACCAGATCCACATGTGTTTACCAGGCACACATAGTCCACACCATATGTGTTTGGACAGTGAAGATTACAGTTTTACATTTGGTGCTATGCTCCAGCATTTTGGACTTCAGATAGAATGTTTCATATTAGGTGACAGTACAGAATGTCACCTTTTATTTGAGGATATTTTCATACATATCTGTGTTACTGTTTAGAAATGAAAGCACTTTATGTGTCTAGTGCTCCCATTTGAAAAAGTCGTAATAATTTGGACATATTCACTTATATTGTATTAAAGTAGTCTTAAGTTTAGTATTTGGTCCCATATTCCTTACCTGCAGTGATTACATCAAGCTTGTGATTCTACAAACTTGTTGAATGCATTTGCAGTTTGTCATGGTTGTGTTTTGGATGATGTTTTTCCCAATAGAAACTGAATGGTGAATAATGTCCTGTCATTTTGGAGTCACTTCACTTGTATTGTCAGTAAGAATAGAATATGTTTCTGAACACTTCTACATTCATGTGGATGCTACCATGATTATGAATAATCATGAATGAATCGTGAATGATGATGAATGAGAAAGTTACAGAGGAACAAGGATCAGACCCCCTCTGTTATTGGTAATGGTGAGAGGTTAGCATGTTTTGTTGTAGCCTCTGTAACTTTCTCACTCATTATTATTCATGATTCATTCATGATTTTTCTCAATCATGGCATCATTAGGATTAATTTAGTAGTGTTTAGAAACATGTTATCTACTCACTTAGACAGAAAATTACTCCAGTCATCATCCACCATTCAGTTACTATTGGACAAAACATAACCCAAAACACAACCAAAACAAACTGCAAATACAACCAATGAGTTTGGGACCAAATACTAAACTTTTGACTACTGTAATGAATTATAAGTGAATTGGTCAGAATACTTTTGACTTCTTCAAATGGGGGACTAGATACATAAAGCCAATCTAAATCTGATACCTCACTGTCTGTCTTTTGACTGATACTGCTTTTTAAACTGCTCTGGTCAGTCTACTCAAATATTTGTACTATACATGTTTCTATCTACAAGCAATATTATGATTTTTTCTAATAATAATATATAAATGGCAGGTTTCAGGACACTGGTATGATTGAAAAAATATACTGCCACTATTTTCACCACCGAAGAATAGCAGTGTGGTTTTAATATGATTTGACTCTTTGCAGGCTGTCAGGCTGTCTAGTCACAAAGGAAGGCTGTGCTGCTCTGCTCTCAGCTCTGAGTTTAAACCCCTCATACCTGAGAGAGCTGGATCTGAGTAACAATGACCTGAAGGATTCAGGAGTGAAGCTGCTCTCTGCTGGACTGGGGAATCCCCACTGTAAACTGGAGACTCTGAGGTCAGTATTCCTGTAGTTGGTCAACAAGTGATAACTGTTCACCAGATCCACATGTGTTTACCAGGCACACATAGTCCACACCATATGTGTTTGGACAGTGAAGTTTACAGTTTTACATTTGGTGCTATGCTCCAGCATTTTAGATTTGAGATATAATGTTTCATATTAGGCAACAGAACAGAATGTCACCTTTTATTTTAGGTTTTTCATACATATCTGTGTTACTGTTTAGATATGAAAGCACTTTATGTGTCTAGTTCTCCCATTTGAAGAAGTCTTAATAATTTGGACAAATTCACTTATATTGTATTAAAGTAGTCATAAGTTTAGTATTTGGTCCCATATTCCTTACCCACAGTGATTACATCAAGCTTGTGATTCTACAAACTTGTTGAATGCATTTGCAGTTTGTCTTGGTTGTGTTTTGGATTATGTTTTTCCCAATAGAAACTGAATGGTGAATAATGTCCTGTCATTTTGGAGTCACTTCACTTGTATTGTCAGTAAGAATAGAAGATGTTTCTGAACACTTCTACATTCATATGGATGCTACCATGATTATGAATAATCATGAATGAATCGTGAATGATGATGAATGAGAACGTTACAGAGGAACAAGAATCAGACCCCCTCTGTTATTGGTAATGGTGAGAGGTTAGCATGTTTTGTTGTAGCCTCTGTAACTTTCTCACTCATTATTATTCATGATTCATTCATGATTTTTCTTAATCATAGAATCATCAGGATTAATTTAGTAGTGTTTAGAAACATGTTATCTACCCACTTAGACAGAAAATTACTCCAGTTATCATCTACCATTCTGTTACTATCGGGCAAAACATAACCCAAAACACAACCAAAACAAACTGCAAATGCAACCAACAAGTTTGGGACCAATTACTAAACTTTTGACTACTTTAATACACTATAAGTGAAATGGTCAGAATACTTATGACTTCTTCAAATGGGGGGACTAGATACATAAAGTGCTTTCATTTCTAAACGGTGAAACAGATATGTATGGAAATACCCTCAAATAAAAGGTGACATTATATACTGTCACCTCATATGAAACATTTGATCTCAAATCCAAAATGCTGGAGTATAGAGCCACATTTAAAATGTTAGCTTCACTGTCAAAATAGATATGGTGTGGACTGTATACTCAATACAATCTAAATCTGATACCTCACTGTCTGTCTTTTGACTGATACTGCTTTTTAAACTGCTCTGGTCAGTCTACTCAAATATTTGTAACATGCATTTTTCTCCCTACAAGCAATACTTTGATAATTTGTCATTTCTAATAATGATACATTAATTTATGAATAGATATGGCAGGTTTCAGGACACTGATATACCTGAATGTGTTGAAAAAATATACTGCCACTATTTTCACCACCAAAGAATAGCAGTGTGGTTTTAATATGATTTGACTCTTTGCAGGCTGTCACGCTGTCTAGTCACAGAGGAAGGCTGTGCTTCTCTGGTCTCAGCTCTGAAGTCAAACCCCTCACACCTGAGAGAGCTGGATCTGAGTAACAATGACCTGAAGGATTCAGGAGTGAAGCTGCTCTCTGCTGGACTGGGGAATCCCCACTGTAAACTGGAGACTCTGAGGTCAGTATTCCTGTAGTTGGTCAACAAGTGATAACTGTTCACCAGATCCACATGTGTTTACCAGGCACACATAGTCCACACCATATGTGTTTGGACAGTGAAGCTTACAGTTTTACATTTGGTGCTATGCTCCAGCATTTTGGATTTGAGATAGAATGTTTCATATTAGGCAACAGTGTATAATGTCACCTTTTATTTGAGGATATTTTCATACATATCTGTGTTACTGTTTAGAAATGAAAGCACATTATGTGTCTAGTTCTCCCATTTGAAAAAGTTGTAATAATTTGGACAAATTCACTTATATTGTATTAAAGTAGTCATAAGTTTAGTATTTGGTCACATATTCCTTACCTGCAGTGATTACATCAAGCTTGTGATTCTACAAACTTATTGAATGCATTTGCAGTGTGTTTTGGTTGTGTTTTGGATGATGTTTTTCCCAATAGAAACTGAATGGTGAATAATGTCCTGTCATTTTGGAGTCACTTCACTTGTATTGTCAGTAAGAATAGAATATGTTTCTGAACACTTCTACATTCATGTGGATGCTACCATGATTATGAATAATCATGAATGAATCGTGAATGATGATGAATGAGAACGTTACAGAGGCACAAGGATCATACCCCCTCTGTTATTGGTAATGGTGAGAGGTTAGCATGTTTTGTTGTAGCCTCTGTAACTTTCTCACTCATTATAATTCATGATTCATTCATGATTTTTCTTAATCATGGCATCATCAGGATTAATTTAGTAATGTTTAGAAACATGTTATCTACTCACTTAGACAGAAAATTACTCCAGTCATCATCCACCATTCAATTACTATTGGACAAAACATAACCCAAAACACAACCAAAACAAACTGCAAATGCAACCAACGAGTTTGGGACCAAATACTAAACTTTTGACTACTTTAATACACTATAAGTGAATTGGTCAGAATACTTATGACTTCTTCAAATGGGGGGACTAGATACATAAAGTGCTTTTATTTCTAAACGGTGAAACAGATATGTATGAAAATACCCTCAAATAAAAGGTGACATTATATACTGTCACCTCATATGAAACATTTGATCTCAAATCCAAAATGCTGGAGTATAGAGCCACATTTAAAATGTTAGCTTCACTGTCAAAATAGATATAGTGTGGACTGTATACTCAATACAATCTAAATCTCATACCTCACTGTCTGTCTTTTGACTGATACTGCTTTTTAAACTGCTCTGGTCAGTCTACTCAAATATTTGTAATATGCATTTTTCTATCTACAAGCAATACTTTGATAATTTGTCATTTCCAATAATGAAACATTCATTTATGAATAGATATGGCAGGTTTCAGGACACTGATATATCTGAATATGTTGAAAAAATATACTGCCACTATTTTGACCACCAAAGAATAGCAGTGTGGTTTTAATATGATTTGACTCTTTGCAGGCTGTCAGGCTGTCTAGTCACAGAGGAAGGCTGTGCTTCTCTGGTCTCAGCTCTGAAGTCAAACCCCTCACACCTGAGAGAGCTGGACCTGAGCTACAATCACCCAGGAGACTCAGGAGTCAGACTGCTCTCTGCTGGACTGGAGGATCCACACTGCAGACTGGAGAAACTCAAGTATGTAGAGGGTTTATGTCAATGTTCATATCAGACATGTTGGAGTTATCAGGCTAGTTAAGACAAACATTCTGACCACCACTTGGACTAAGTTATATAAAGACTGTGTGTGTGTGTGTGTGTGTGTGTGAGAGTTTGTGTGTGTGAGTTCAGGTGTATCCCTCAATGACTGTCTGTTCTTCTGCTTACCGCTACAGTGTGGAACATGGTGGAGAGAACACAATGAAACCTGGACTTAGAAAATGTGAGTGTTGACTGCTGTGAAGAATATGACTAAGAATAAGTCTTAATTCAAGTGAAGTCAAAGTCAAAGACCACCATCATTACTTACTTGGTCATATTAAATATCAGCTGTTCTACAGAAGCACAAATCAGGGACACCAAAGTTTACAAAGAGTTGCTTTGACAATGTGTGTGTCTGTGTGTGTGTGTGACGTGTTCGTGTTACTTTAGAAATGTGTGTGTTCAGGATGTGTGTGTGTGTGTGTGTGTGTGTTCAGGATGTGTGTGTTTGTGTGTGTGTGTGTTCAGTGTGTGTGTGTGTTCAGGATGATGATGATTTGTAATATTGTGTGTGTGTTCAGGATGTGTGTGTGTGTGTGTGTGTAATTAATGGGAATAAGTGTGTTTTATATTACCATACAGTATAACATATGATCATTCAAGAAGTCTCAAGTTACCTTAACTTCTCCTTTTGATACCTAGAAACTTCTACATTAAATGAATTGGTGAAAAGTGAGTTAACATTCTAATGTGAATGATGATGATTTCTAATATTGTGTCTGGTTTCATCCATCAGATGTCTGTGATCTCACACTGGACCTAAACACAGTAAACAGACTCCTCTCTCTGTCTGAGGAGAACAGAAAGGTGACATGGAGGAGAGAGGAGCAGCCGTATCCTGATCACCCAGAGAGATTTGAGGACTGGAGACAGGTGCTGTGTAGAGAGGGTCTGACTGGACGCTGTTACTGGGAGGTAGAGTGGAGTGGGAAAGGGGCTGATATAGGAGTGACATATAAAGGAATCAGCAGGAAAGGAGGGGGTGGTGACTGTAGGATTGGATGGAATGACAAGTCCTGGAGTCTGACCTGCTATGGCAACAGGTACTCTGCCAGGCACAATAAGAAGTCCACTACCATAGACGTCCCCTCCTCCAGCTCCGACAGAGTAGGAGTGTATCTGGACTGGCCAGCCGGCACTCTGTCCTTCTACAGAGTCTCCTCTGACACACTGACCCACCTGAACACATTCCACTTCACATTCACTGAGCCCCTCTATCCAGGGTTTAGGGTTTATGATGTTGATGACTCAGTGTCCCTGTAAATAATAACCATGGTAACACTGACACACACACACACACACTGGACACACACACACACAAACACATTAAACACACACACACATACACACACACACACACACACTGTACAAACACACACTGTACACACACACACACACACTGAACACACACACTGGACACACACAAACACACACACACACACTGGACACAAACAAACACACATACACACACACACACACACACACACACACACACACTGGACAAACACAAACACTGGACACACACACACACACTGGACACACACACACTGGACACACACACACACACTGGACACACAAACACACACACACACACACACACACACACACACACACACAAACTGGACACACACACATACACACACACACACACACACTGGACAAACACACACGCTGGACACACACACACACACACACACACACACACACACACTGGACAAACACACACATTGGATACACTCACACTGGACACACACACACTGTACACACAAACACACACACTGAACACACACACACTGGACACACACACACTGGACACACACTAACACACACACACACACACTGGACACACACTAACACACACACACTAACACACACACTGGACAAACACACAAACTGGACAAACACACAAACTGGACACACACACTGGACACACAAACACACACACTAGACACACACACACACTGTACACACACACACACTGAACACACACACTGGACACACACACACTGGACACACACACTCTGGACACACACAAACACACACACACACACACACACTGGACACACACACAGTGGACACACTCACACTGGACACACACACACACACACACACACACACACTCAAACACACACACACTGGACACACACACAGTGGACACACTCACACTGGACACACACACACACACTGGACACACACACACACACACACACACAAACATACACACACACTGGACAGACACACGCAGGACAAACACACACACACACACACACACACACTGGACACACACACACACACATACACTGGACACACACACACACATTCAACACACACACACACTGAACACACACACACACATACACAAACACACTGGGGACACACACACACACACACGAGACACACACACACACACTGAACACACACACACACACTGAACACACACATTGGACACACACACAAACACACTGAACACACACACACACACTAGACACACACACACTGGACACACACAAACTGAACACACACATGCTGAACACACACACACACACACTGGACACACACACTGAACACACACTGGATACACACACACACACAACCACAGACACACTAGTCACACACACACAATGGACACACACACAAACAGTGGACACACACACTCTCACACACTGGACACACACACACACACACTGGACACACATACACACACACAAACACACACAAACACACACACACAGGACACACACTGGACACACACACACACACACACACACACAGGACACACACACTGGACACATTTCCATGTGTAGGATTTTGATGAAAGGAAATCCCATATAGCCTACTGGACAGGACTTTGCTATGGCATCTTCTGTTTGGGTGTCTCAGGTCAGGTCTGAGCCATGATCAGAATGTGTCTCTGTGTCTATTTCCAGCCCTGCCATTTCTACCTGTCCTGTTCTAGTGTTTCACCCCTGACCTCCTCACACCGTCTCACTGTCCATGTCTGCTTTTAGCTCCCACCTCTACTTCACTGTGTTATAATGGACCTTATGCTTGTTATGTCACCTCTGGAACCAGTTATCAAACATACTGACCTTTCTGACCCTATCCCATGGCCCTACTTTCTACAACTGAACATTTAAATTCCTCTATGAGTTTTGTTTAGTGTCCATTTACTTATGTATGTATTTGTTGTATATTGGGGTTGTGCTGCAGAGCATCATGGGGGTTTGTATGTGTTGAGATGATCACATTCCAGATAAATGGTTGAACTGATTCCTGTCTCCCGTCTCATCATTATTGAATTGTTATACAGACGTGGTTATGAAACCCACGAGACATAACAAAAGATTGGCGATGAGTAAGTCTGAATCTACAGGAACTATTCTGTCTGGAAGAAGTGAGTTTTTACAACTGTTTAAAACTGTTATTTTCTGTGGTCCAGTCTAGGCTAATGTTAGGACAGTGTATTGCTAGCAGAGGCAAGTGCATAGTCGAGCTAGCTAAGAAAGAGCGTTAACCAGTGGTGTAAAGTACTTAAGTAAAAATACTTTAAAGTACTACTTAAGTAGTTTTTTGGGGGTATCTGTACTTGACTTTACTATTCATATTTTTGACTACTTTTACTTTTACTTCACTACATTCCTAAAGAAAATAATGTACTTTTTACTCCATACATTTTCCCTGACACCCAAAAGTACTCGTTATATTTTGATGCTTAGAAGGACAGAAAATGGTCCAATTCACGCACTTATCAAGAGAACATCCCTACTGCCTCTGATCTGGGGGACTCAGTAAACACAAATGCTTTGTTTGTAAATTGTCTGAGTGTTGGAGTTTGCCTCTGGCTGAACGTAAATTTAAAAAACAAGAAAATCGTCTGCTTTGCTTTATGTAAGGAATTTGAAATGATTTATACTTGTACTTTACTTTTGATACTTTAGTGTATTTTAGCAATTACATTTACTTTTGATACTTAAGTATATTTAAAACCAAATACTTTTAGACTTTTACTCAAGTAGTATTTTACTGGGTGACTTTCACTTTTAGTTGAGTCATTTTCTGGTAAGGTATCTTTACTGTGGTCCTCTGTAGCTCAGCTGGTAGAGCACGGTGCTAGTAACGCCAAGGTAGTGGGTTCGATCCCCGGGACCACCCATACACAAAAATGTATGCACGCATGACTGTAAGTCGCTTTGGATAAAAGCGTCTGCTAAATGGCATAATATTATTTAATATATTAATATACTCAAGTATGACAATTGGGTACTTTTTCCACCACTGGAGTTAACATCGTCATGGACGGCAGACAAGGACTCGAGACGGACATCGGAGTGGGAAAACAACGTGATTAAAAAGGAGGAATATACAGTGATTAAAGGAAAGGACATTTATTCAACTGTTTCAGACAAACCTTTTCATTAAATCTGCTAAATGAGCGAATTTAGGAGGAAACGTCAGTGAGTGAAGTGAATGAAGATCACATGACTGAGGAAAATATTGCTTTGGTTGAGGACAATATTGAAGTGAGTGACAATCAGGAGCTTATTGAGAAATGAACAATTATTGGAATTGATGGAAACATTGGACAGTTGTTTGATAAAAGTATTGAACAGTGGAGCTCATATACAGAACGGTTTGAATATTTAGTTAATGTAAATGACATGGATGAGGACAACATTGTGCCTCCATGTTTTAGTGTAATGGGGCCAAAGACATTTAATTTACTAGGCAGCCTGCTACAGCCAGACAGAACAGGTAATAAGACGTATGGGGATATTGTGGAGATACTTATTAGTATATTGTTAGTATATTGTCAGGTTTGACAGCAGCTGAAAATATGTTGTCAACCACCACGCCTCATTGGATCAGCACTTTTATAGATACAGTTGAAGTCGGAAGTTTACATACACCTTAGCCAAATACATTTAAACTCAGTTTATCACAATTCCTGACATTTAATCCTAGTAGAAATGCCATGTCTTAGGTCAGTTATGATCACCACTTCATTTTAAGAATGTGAAATGTCAGAATAATAGTAGAGAGAATGATTTATTTCAGCTTTTATTTCTTTCATCACATTCCCAGTTGGTCAGAAGTTTACATACACTCAATTAGTATTTGGTAGCATTGCCTTTAAAATGTTTAACCCTCCCGTTGTCCTAGGGTCAAAATGACCCGCCACTGTGTTGAACCAACTTTATAAAAATTTTATATTTTTGGGATCATTTGTGAGAAGGAGGCAGTGAGACTTTAAAGAAAGTATAATTTTCTGGGTGTCTCTCCTCCCCGTGGACCAGGCCTCCATGTCTCTAGGCAGACACTCACTAAGTCCAGGTTTCATTGAGTTCTCTCCACCATGTTCCACACTGTAGCGGTAAGCAGAAGAACAGACAGTCATTGAGGGATACACCTGAACTCACACACACACACACACACACACACACACACACACACACACACACACACACACACACACACACACACACACACAGTCAGCATATAACTTTGTCCAAGTGGTGGTAAGGAAGGACTGAGACACTGTAAAACCACTCAGAGAGGTATTCATCTACAGGACTGAGACACTGTAAAACCACTCAGAGAGGTATTCATCTACAGGACTGAGACACTGTAAAACCACTCAGA
The DNA here is from genome assembly GCF_964263955.1 of Coregonus lavaretus. Classification (NCBI taxonomy): domain Eukaryota; kingdom Metazoa; phylum Chordata; class Actinopteri; order Salmoniformes; family Salmonidae; genus Coregonus; species Coregonus lavaretus. The sequence continues at coordinate 84,720,800 of NC_139989.1, forward strand.
GAGGTATTCATCTACAGGACTGGGACACTGGAGAACCACTCAGAGAGGTATTCATCTACAGGACTGGGACACTGTAAAACCACTCAGAGAGGAATTCATCTACAGGACTGGGACACTGTAAAACCACTCAGAGAGGTATTCATCTACAGGACTGGGACACTGTAGAACCACTCAGAGAGGTATTCATCTACAGGACTGGGTGGGTATTATTAGTCTGTTCTGAGTAGAAATTGATATAAACAGTGATTAAAACACAAAAACCGCGAGTTTAGTGCCCAGATTCTGACACTTATCTCCAAGAAGATTATTATAATATAATAATAATATAATATAATATATATAATACAATAATAATATAATAATAATAATATGCCATTTAGCAGACGCTTTTATCCAAAGCGACTTACAGTCATGCGTGCATACATTTTTTTTTTGTGTGTATGGGTGGTCCCGGGGATCGAACCCACTACCTTGGCGTTACAAGCGCCGTGCTCTACCAGCTGAGCTACAGAGGACCACTTATAGTTATTTTGATACTACACGCAAGGGGTTCTTCGTTTGTCTCCATAGGAAAACCCTTTTTTGTTTCAGGTAGAATCCTTGGGTGGTGAAAAAGGTTCTACTTAGAACCTTTTAGTGGTGAAAGGGTTCCACTCGTTCTCCTACGAGGATAATTGAAGAACCATTATGGTTCTAGGTAGCACGTTCTTTTCTAAGAGTGTAGTCTGAGGTTAACTCATAGAACATGACTTTTCCTGTTGATTCTTCTGCTCCATGTCTTTCTCTAGTTCAGAGTTCTTCTGCTTTAAGTCTTCAGAATGTCACGATCGTCTATGTCGTCCAAGTATGACCAAGGCGCAACGTGTCCAAGAAACATGACTTTAATAAGCAAAAGCACAGAAATACAAAACAAAAGACGACTCGTGAAGTCCAAAGTACAACGACTGAAACACGGAACAAAAACCCACAAACCCAAGGAGAAAAACACACAGAATATATATGGCTCCCAATCAGAGATAACGAGCCGACAGCTGACACTCGTTACCTCCGATTGGGAGTCATTGACCAATCACCACTAAACACAAACAAAATGAAACTCACCCATCCCCAACACCACCAAATGAAATACACCCTGGCTCTAACAAACAGTCCCGGAGCCAGAGTGTGACAGTACTCCCCCCCTAAAGGCGCGGACTGCGACCGCGCCTCAACTAGGGCTAACCAAGGGAGGGCTGGGTGGGCATACCTCTTCGGCGGTGGTTCAGGCTCTGGTCGTGATCCCCACTCCACCATAGTCACTACCCGCTCTTGTAGCCTCCTCCACCTGACCACCCTCCAAATTAACCCCACCGGATTAAGGGGCAGCACCGGACTGAATGGCGGATCCTGGCTGGCTGGCTCTGGCGGATCCTGGCTGGCGGGCGGATCCCGGCTGGACGGCTCTGGCGGATCCCGGCTGGGCGGCTCTGGCGGATCCCGGCTGGACGGCTCTGGCGGATCCCGGCTGGACGGCTCTGGCGGATCCCGGCTGGACGGCTCTGGCGGATCCCGGCTGGACGGCTCTGGCGGATCCCGGCTGGACGGCTCTGGCGGATCCCGGCTGGACGGCTCTGGCGGATCCCGGCTGGACGGCTCTGGCGGATCCCGGCTGGACGGCTCTGGCGGATCCCGGCTGGACGGCTCTGGCGGATCCCGGCTGGACGGCTCTGGCGGATCACGGCTGGACGGCTCTGGCGGATCCCGGCTGGACGGCTCTGGCGGATCTCGGCTGGACGGCTCTGGCGGATCCCGGCTGGACGGCTCTGGCGGATCCCGGCTGGACGGCTCTGGCGGATCCCGGCTGGACGGCTCTGGCGGATCCCGGCTGGACGGCTCTGGCGGATCCCGGCTGGACGGCTCTGGCGGATCCCGGCTGGACGGCTCTGGCGGATCCCGGCTGGACGGCTCTGGCGGATCCTGGCTGGACGGCTCATGGCTTGCTGACGGATCTGGCTGCTCATGGCTGGCTGACGGATCTGGCTGCTCATGGCTGGCTGACGGATCTGGCTGCTCATGGCTGGCTGACGGATCTGGCTGCTCATGGCCGGCTGACGGATCTGGCTGCTCATGGCCGGCTGACGGATCTGGCTGCTCATGGCTGGCGGAAGGCTCTAGCTGATCCTGTCTGGCAGAAGGCTCTGGCTGATCCTGTCTGGCAGAAGGCTCTGGCTGATCCTGTCTGGCGGAAGGCTCTGGCTGCTCCTGTCTGGCGGAAGGCTCTGGCTGATCCTGTCTGGCGGAAGGCTCTGGCTGCTCCTGTCTGGCGGAGAGCTCTAGCGGCTCCGGTCTGGCGGACGGCTCTGAAGGCTCATGGCAGACGGGCGGCTTTGCAGGCTCAGTACAGACGGGCAGTTCCTGCGGCGCTTGGCAGACGGACAGTTCAGACGGCGTTGGGCAGACGGGCAGTTCAGGCGCCGTTGGGCAGACGGACAGTTCAGACGGCGTTGGGCAGACGGACAGTTCAGGCCCCGTTGGGCAGACGGGCAGTTCAGACGGCGTTGGGCAGACGGACAGTTCAGGCCCCGTTGGGCAGACGGCAGACTCTGGCCGTCTGAGGCGCATCGTAGGCCTGGTGCGTGGTGCCGGAACAGGAGGTACCGGGCTGAGGACACGCATCTCAGGGCTAGTGCGGGGAGAAGCAACAGGGCATGCTGGACCCTGGGGACGCACCGTAGGCCTGATGCGTGGTGCCGGAACTGGAGGTACCGGGCTGAGGACACGCATCTCAGGGCTAGTGCGGGAAGCAGCAACAGGGCATGCTTGGCCCTGGGGACGCACCATAGGCCTGATGCGTGGTGCCGGAACTGGAGGTACCGGGCTGAGGACACACATCTCAGGGCTAGTGCGGGAAGCAGCAACAGGGCATGCTGGACCCTGGGAACGCACATAAGGGCTAGTGCGGAGAGCCGGAACAGGGCATGCTGGACCCTGGGGACTCACATTAAGCCTAGTGCGGAGAGCAGCAACAGGCCGGGCTGGGCTGGCGACGCGCACCGTATCCCTGGTGCGAGTGGCCGGAACAGGCCGGGCCGGGCTGGCGAAGCGCACCGTATCCATGGTGCGGGGAGCAGGAACAGGCCGGGCTGGGCTGGCGACGCGCACCGTATCCCTGGTGCGAGTGGCCGGAACAGGCCGGGCCGGGCTGGCGAAGCGCACCGTATCCCTGGTGCGTGGAGTAGGAACAGGCCGGGCTGGACTGGCGACGCGCACCGTATCCCTGGTGCGAGTGGCCGGAACAGGCCGGGCCGGGCTGGCGTAGCACACCGTGGACCTGGTGCTTGGAGTAGGAACAGGCCGGTCCGTACCGGGAACACACACCACTGGCCTCAACCGAGGATCAGGAACGGGCCGGACCGGACTGGCAACACACATCAGTCTTTCACGCCGTGCCACAAACACTTCCCTTCCTCTACTCGCCAATGGCTCCCGTACTCCGTTAGCCTTCTCTCCTTTTCTCCCTGTGGCAGCCTCCTGCTGCCCAGCCGCCCAAGCCATGTGCCCCCCCAAAAAAATGTCTTGGGGTTGCCTCTCGTCCTTCCGACGAAAAACCTGCTGCCGACGCCGTTGCTCCTCTCTCCGTCGCCTCTCCTCTGTTTCGCTCCATGGACGGCGATCCATGCCATCCAGGATTTCTTCCCACGTCCAGGACCCTTTTCCATCCAAAAGCTCCTCCCATGTCCAGACCTTTGGAGCTGGGTATAAATCCTGTGTAGGTGGATCCTGTTGCCGCTTGACACGCCGCTTGGTCCTTTTATGGTGGGTTTTTCTGTCACGATCGTCTATGTCGTCCAAGTATGACCAAGGCGCAACGTGTCCAAGAAACATGACTTTAATAAGCAAAAGCACAGAAATACAAAACAAAAGACGACTCGTGAAGTCCAAAGTACAACGACTGAAACACGGAACAAAAACCCACAAACCCAAGGAGAAAAACACACAGAATATATATGGCTCCCAATCAGAGATAACGAGCCGACAGCTGACACTCGTTACCTCCGATTGGGAGTCATTGACCAATCACCACTAAACACAAACAAAATGAAACTCACCCATCCCCAACACCACCAAATGAAATACACCCTGGCTCTAACACACAGTCCCGGAGCCAGAGTGTGACACAGAAGTGTTCTCTATCTCAGAGTTCTTCTGCTTTAAGTCTTCAGAAGTGTTCTCTAGCTCAGAGTTCTTCTGCTTAATGTCTTTAGAAGTTTTCTTTAATTCAGAGTTCTTCTGCTTTAAGTCTTCAGAAGTTTTCTCTAGTTCAGAGTTCTTCTGCTTTAAGTCTTCAGAAGTTTTCTCTAGTTCAGAGTTCTTCTGCTTTAAGTCTGCAGAAGTTTTCTCTAGTTCAGAGTTCTTCTGCTTTAAGTCTTCAGAAGTTTTCTCTAGTTCAGAGTTCTTCTGCTTTAAGTCTTCAGAAGTTTTCTCTTGTTCAGAGTTCTTCTGCTTCAGATCTTCTGACGTTTTCTTTAATTCAGAGTTCTCCTGCTTCAGGTCTATATCGATGTTTCTGTTCTGTTGCTCTAGCTCATATATCCTCCTCAATAGTTTGTCAGAATTCTCCTCAGCAGAATCTTCTTCCACATTAATAACTTGGATCTTCATCTTTTTTGCAGAAGCTCCCCCTTTCCTCCTCCTCCTCCTCCTCCTCCTCCTCCTCCTCCTCCTCCTCCTCCTCCTCCTCCTCCTCCTCCTCCTCCTCCTCCTCCTCCTCCTCAGTGTCACTTTCCTAAGCATGACACACACAGTTCACAGTTTAGTTTCTCTAACTGAAATACAAAGAAATGGTTTATCAAATAGGAGTATTTATCAAATCGGGGTATTGTCAATGGCATTCAGGAACGCTGAATAACAGAAAATTACCTCAAGTTATCTTTGTCTTTCCAGCGTTGCCATGGTGGCCTTTGTGTCCCCCCGTCTCCAGTGACCTCGACCAGGATGTGTGTTTGCATTGTTGGGATGGTGTAGTGTCGCCTGACGTGGCTCTCACAGTAGGAGGCAGTGCAGCTCAGACAGTCTAATGTCTCTTCAAGCCTCTGGGCTGGTTAGATATCAGTCAGACAGTCTAATGTCTCTTCAAGCCTCTGGGCTGGTTAGATATCAGTCAGACAGTCTAATGTCTCTTCAAGCCTCTGGGCTGGTTAGATATCAGTCAGACAGTCTAATGTCTCTTCAAGCCTCTGGGCTGGTTAGATATCAGTCAGACAGTCTAATGTCTCTTCAAGCCTCTGAGCTGGTTAGATATCAGTCAGACAGTCTAATTTCTCTTCAAGCCTCTGGGCTGGTTAGATATCAGTCAGACAGTCTAATGTCTCTTCAAGCCTCTGGGCTGGTTAGATATCAGTCAGACAGTCTAATATCTCTTCAAGCCTCTGGGCTGGTTAGATATCAGTCAGACAGTCTAATGTCTCTTCAAGCCTCTGGGCTGGTTAGATATCAGTCAGACAGTCTAATGTATTTACAAGCCTCTGGGCTGGTTAGATAACAGTCAGACAGTCTAATGTCTCTTCAAGCCTCTGGGCTGGTTAGATATCAGTCAGGAGGAGGCAGTGCAGGTCAGAGAGTCTAATGTCTCTTCAAGCCTCTGAGCTGATTAGATATCAGTCAGACAGTCTAATGTCTCTTCAAGCCTCTGGGCTGATTAGATATCAGTCAGACAGTCTAATGTCTCTTCAAGCCTCTTGGCTGGTTAGATATCAGTCAGACAGTCTAATGTCTCTTCAAGCCTCTGGGCTGGTTAGATATCAGTCAGACAGTCTAATGTCTCTTCAAGCCTTTGGGCTGGTTAGATATCAGTCAGACAGTCTAATGTCTCTTCAAGCCTCTGGGCTTGTTAGATATCAGTCAGACAGTCTAATGTCTCTTCAAGCCTCTGGGCTGGTTAGATATCAGTCAGACAGTCTAATGTCTCTTCAAGACTCTGGGCTGGTTAGATATCAGTCAGACAGTCTAATGTCTCTTCAAGCCTCTGGGCTGGTTAGATATCAGTCAGGAGGAGGCAGTGCAGGTCAGACAGTCTAATGTCTCTTCAAGCCTCTGGGCTGGTTAGATATCAGTCAGACAGTCTAATGTCTCTTCAAGCCTCTGGGCTGGTTAGATATCAGTCAGACAGTCTAATGTCTCTTCAAGCCTCTGGGCTGGTTAGATATCAGTCAGACAGTCTAATGTCTCTTCAAGCCTCTGGGCTGGTTAGATATCAGTCAGACAGTCTAATGTCTCTTCAAGCCTCTGGGCTGGTTAGATATCAGTCAGACAGTCTAATGTCTCTTCAAGCCTCTGAGCTGGTTAGATATCAGTCAGACAGTCTAATGTCTCTTCAAGCCTCTGGGCTGGTTAGATATCAGTCAGACAGTCTAATGTCTCTTCAAGCCTCTGGGCTGGTTAGATATCAGTCAGACAGTCTAATGTCTCTTCAAGCCTCTGGGCTGGTTAGATATCAGTCAGACAGTCTAATGTCTCTTCAAGCCTCTGGGCTGGTTAGATATCAGTCAGACAGTCTAATGTCTCTTCAAGCCTCTGGGCTGGTTAGATATCAGTCAGACAGTCTAATGTCTCTTCAAGCCTCTGGGCTGGTTAGATATCAGTCAGACAGTCTAATGTCTCTTCAAGCCTCTGGGCTGGTTAGATATCAGTCAGACAGTCTAATGTCTCTTCAAGCCTCTGGGCTGGTTAGATATCAGTCAGACAGTCTAATGTCTCTTCAAGCCTCTGGGCTGGTTAGATATCAGTCAGACAGTCTAATGTCTCTTCAAGCCTCTGGGCTGGTTAGATATCAGTCAGGAGGAGGCAGTGCAGGTCAGACAGTCTAATGTCTCTTCAAGCCTCTGGGCTGGTTAGATATCAGTCAGACAGTCTAATGTCTCTTCAAGCCTCTGGGCTGGTTAGATATCAGTCAGACAGTCTAATGTCTCTTCAAGCCTCTGGGCTGGTTAGATATCAGTCAGACAGTCTAATGTCTCTTCAAGCCTCTGGGCTGGTTAGATATCAGTCAGACAGTCTAATGTCTCTTCAAGCCTCTGGGCTGGTTAGATATCAGTCAGACAGTCTAATGTATCTTCAAGCCTCTGGGCTGGTTAGATATCAGTCAGACAGTCTAATGTCTCTTCAAGCCTCTTGGCTGGTTAGATATCAGTCAGACAGTCTAATGTCTCTTCAAGCCTCTGGGCTGGTTAGATATCAGTCAGACAGTCTAATGTCTCTTCAAGCCTCTGGGCTGGTTAGATATCAGTCAGACAGTCTAATGTCTCTTCAAGCCTCTGGGCTGGTTAGATATCAGTCAGACAGTCTAATGTCTCTTCAAGCCTCTGGGCTGGTTAGATATCAGTCAGACAGTCTAATGTCTCTTCAAGCCTCTGGGCTGGTTAGATATCAGTCAGACAGTCTAATGTCTCTTCAAGCCTCTGGGCTGGTTAGATATCAGTCAGACAGTCTAATGTCTCTTCAAGCCTCTGGGCTGGTTAGATATCAGTCAGACAGTCTAATGTCTCTTCAAGCCTCTGGGCTGGTTAGATATCAGTCAGACAGTCTAATGTCTCTTCAAGCCTCTGGGCTGGTTAGATATCAGTCAGACAGTCTAATGTCTCTTCAAGCCTCTGGGCTGGTTAGATATCAGTCAGACAGTCTAATGTCTCTTCAAGCCTCTGGGCTGGTTAGATATCAGTCAGACAGTCTAATGTCTATTCAAGCCTCTGGGCTGGTTAGATATCAGTCAGACAGTCTAATGTCTCTTCAAGCCTCTGCGCTGGTTAGATATCAGTCCGACAGTCTAATGTCTCTTCAAGCCTCTGGGCTGGTTAGATATCAGTCAGACAGTCTAATGTCTCTTCAAGCCTCTGGGCTGGTTAGATATCAGTCAGACAGTCTAATGTCTCTTCAAGCCTCTGGGCTGGTTAGATATCAGTCAGACAGTCTAATGTCTCTTCAAGCCTCTGGGCTGGTTAGATATCAGTCAGACAGTCTAATGTCTCTTCAAGCCTCTGGGCTGGTTAGATATCAGTCAGACAGTCTAATGTCTCTTCAAGCCTCTGGGCTGGTTAGATATCAGTCCGACAGTCTAATGTCTCTTCAAGCCTCTGGGCTGGTTAGATATCAGTCAGACAGTCTAATGTCTCTTCAAGCCTCTGGGCTGGTTAGATATCAGTCAGACAGTCTAATGTCTCTTCAAGCCTCTGGGCTGGTTAGATATCAGTCAGACAGTCTAATGTCTCTTCAAGCCTCTGGGCTGGTTAGATATCAGTCAGACAGTCTAATGTCTCTTCAAGCCTCTGGGCTGGTTAGATATCAGTCAGACAGTCTAATGTCTCTTCAAGCCTCTGGGCTGGTTAGATATCAGTCAGACAGTCTAATGTCTCTTCAAGCCTCTGGGCTGGTTAGATATCAGTCAGACAGTCTAAAGTCTCTCCAAGCCTCTGGGCTGGTTAGATATCAGTCAGACAGTCTAATGTCTCTTCAAGCCTCTGGGCTGGTTAGATATCAGTCAGACAGTCTAATGTCTCTTCAAGCCTCTGGGCTGGTTAGATATCAGTCAGACAGTCTAATGTCTCTTCAAGCCTCTGGGCTGGTTAGATATCAGTCAGACAGTCTAATGTCTCTTCAAGCCTCTGGGCTGGTTAGATATCAGTCAGACAGTCTAATGTCTCTTCAAGCCTCTGGGCTGGTTAGATATCAGTCAGACAGTCTAATGTCTCTTCAAGCCTCTGGGCTGGTTAGATATCAGTCAGACAGTCTAATGTCTCTTCAAGCCTCTGGGCTGGTTAGATATCAGTCAGACAGTCTAATGTCTCTTCAAGCCTCTGGGCTGGTTAGATATCAGTCAGACAGTCTAATGTCTCTTCAAGCCTCTGGGCTGGTTAGATATCAGTCAGACAGTCTAATGTCTCTTCAAGCCTCTGGGCTGGTTAGATATCAGTCAGACAGTCTAATGTCTCTTCAAGCCTCTGGGCTGGTTAGATATCAGTCAGACAGTCTAATGTCTCTTCAAGCCTCTGGGCTGGTTAGATATCAGTCAGACAGTCTAATGTCTCTTCAAGCCTCTGGGCTGGTTAGATATCAGTCAGACAGTCTAATGTCTCTTCAAGCCTCTGGGCTGGTTAGATATCAGTCAGACAGTCTAATGTCTCATCAAGCCTCTGGGCTGGTTAGATATCAGTCAGACAGTCTAATGTCTCTTCAAGCCTCTGGGCTGGTTAGATATCAGTCAGACAGTCTTATGTCTCTTCAAGCCTCTGAGCTGGTTAGATATCAGTCAGACAGTCTAATGTCTCTTCAAGCCTCTGGGCTGGTTAGATATCAGTCAGACAGTCTAATGTCTCTTCAAGCCTCTGGGCTGGTTAGATATCAGTCAGACAGTCTAATGTCTCTTCAAGCCTCTGGGCTGGTTAGATATCAGTCAGGAGGAGGCAGTGCAGGTCAGACAGTCTAATGCCTCTTCAAGCCTCTGGGCTGGTTAGATATCAGTCAGGAGGAGGCAGTGCAGGTCAGACAGTCTAATGTCTCTTCAAGCCTCTGGGCTGGTTAGATATCAGTCAGACAGTCTAATGTCTCTTCAAGCCTCTGGGCTGGTTAGATATCAGTCAGGAGGAGGCAGTGCAGGTCAGACAGTCTAATGTCTCTTCAAGCCTCTGGGCTGGTTAGATATCAGTCAGACAGTCTAATGTCTCTTCAAGCCTCTGGGCTGGTTAGATATCAGTCAGACAGTCTAATGTCTCTTCAAGCCTCTGGGCTGGTTAGATATCAGTCACACAGTCTAATGTCTATTCAAGCCTCTGGGCTGGTTAGATATCAGTCAGACAGTCTAATGTCTCTTCAAGCCTCTGGGCTGGTTAGATATCAGTCCGACAGTCTAATGTCTCTTCAAGCCTCTGGGCTGGTTAGATATCAGTCAGACAGTCTAATGTCTCTTCAAGCCTCTAGGCTGGTTAGATATCAGTCAGACAGTCTAATGTCTCTTCAAGCCTCTGGGCTGGTTAGATATCAGTCAGACAGTCTAATGTCTCTTCAAGCCTCTGGGCTGGTTAGATATCAGTCAGACAGTCTAATGTCTCTTCAAGCCTCTGGGCTGGTTAGATATCAGTCAGACAGTCTAATGTCTCTTCAAGCCTCTGGGCTGGTTAGATATCAGTCCGACAGTCTAATGTCTCTTCAAGCCTCTGGGCTGGTTAGATATCAGTCAGACAGTCTAATGTCTCTTCAAGCCTCTGGGCTGGTTAGATATCAGTCAGACAGTCTAATGTCTCTTCAAGCCTCTGGGCTGGTTAGATATCAGTCAGACAGTCTAATGTCTCTTCAAGCCTCTGGGCTGGTTAGATATCAGTCAGACAGTCTAATGTCTCTTCAAGCCTCTGGGCTGGTTAGATATCAGTCAGACAGTCTAATGTCTCTTCAAGCCTCTGGGCTGGTTAGATATCAGTCAGACAGTCTAATGTCTCTCCAAGCCTCTGGGCTGGTTAGATATCAGTCAGACAGTCTAATGTCTCTCCAAGCCTCTGGGCTGGTTAGATATCAGTCAGACAGTCTAATGTCTCTTCAAGCCTCTGGGCTGGTTAGATATCAGTCAGACAGTCTAATGTCTCTTCAAGCCTCTGGGCTGGTTAGATATCAGTCAGACAGTCTAATGTCTCTTCAAGCCTCTGGGCTGGTTAGATATCAGTCAGACAGTCTAATGTCTCTTCAAGCCTCTGGGCTGGTTAGATATCAGTCAGACAGTCTAATGTCTCTTCAAGCCTCTGGGCTGGTTAGATATCAGTCAGGAGGAGGCAGTGCAGGTCAGAGAGTCTAATGTCTCTTCAAGCCTCTGAGCTGATTAGATATCAGTCAGACAGTCTAATGTCTCTTCAAGCCTCTGGGCTGATTAGATATCAGTCAGACAGTCTAATGTCTCTTCAAGCCTCTTGGCTGGTTAGATATCAGTCAGACAGTCTAATGTCTCTTCAAGCCTCTGGGCTGGTTAGATATCAGTCAGACAGTCTAATGTCTCTTCAAGCCTTTGGGCTGGTTAGATATCAGTCAGACAGTCTAATGTCTCTTCAAGCCTCTGGGCTTGTTAGATATCAGTCAGACAGTCTAATGTCTCTTCAAGCCTCTGGGCTGGTTAGATATCAGTCAGACAGTCTAATGTCTCTTCAAGACTCTGGGCTGGTTAGATATCAGTCAGACAGTCTAATGTCTCTTCAAGCCTCTGGGCTGGTTAGATATCAGTCAGGAGGAGGCAGTGCAGGTCAGACAGTCTAATGTCTCTTCAAGCCTCTGGGCTGGTTAGATATCAGTCAGACAGTCTAATGTCTCTTCAAGCCTCTGGGCTGGTTAGATATCAGTCAGACAGTCTAATGTCTCTTCAAGCCTCTGGGCTGGTTAGATATCAGTCAGACAGTCTAATGTCTCTTCAAGCCTCTGGGCTGGTTAGATATCAGTCAGACAGTCTAATGTCTCTTCAAGCCTCTGGGCTGGTTAGATATCAGTCAGACAGTCTAATGTCTCTTCAAGCCTCTGAGCTGGTTAGATATCAGTCAGACAGTCTAATGTCTCTTCAAGCCTCTGGGCTGGTTAGATATCAGTCAGACAGTCTAATGTCTCTTCAAGCCTCTGGGCTGGTTAGATATCAGTCAGACAGTCTAATGTCTCTTCAAGCCTCTGGGCTGGTTAGATATCAGTCAGACAGTCTAATGTCTCTTCAAGCCTCTGGGCTGGTTAGATATCAGTCAGACAGTCTAATGTCTCTTCAAGCCTCTGGGCTGGTTAGATATCAGTCAGACAGTCTAATGTCTCTTCAAGCCTCTGGGCTGGTTAGATATCAGTCAGACAGTCTAATGTCTCTTCAAGCCTCTGGGCTGGTTAGATATCAGTCAGACAGTCTAATGTCTCTTCAAGCCTCTGGGCTGGTTAGATATCAGTCAGACAGTCTAATGTCTCTTCAAGCCTCTGGGCTGGTTAGATATCAGTCAGACAGTCTAATGTCTCTTCAAGCCTCTGGGCTGGTTAGATATCAGTCAGACAGTCTAATGTCTCTTCAAGCCTCTGGGCTGGTTAGATATCAGTCAGGAGGAGGCAGTGCAGGTCAGACAGTCTAATGTCTCTTCAAGCCTCTGGGCTGGTTAGATATCAGTCAGACAGTCTAATGTCTCTTCAAGCCTCTGGGCTGGTTAGATATCAGTCAGACAGTCTAATGTCTCTTCAAGCCTCTGGGCTGGTTAGATATCAGTCAGACAGTCTAATGTCTCTTCAAGCCTCTGGGCTGGTTAGATATCAGTCAGACAGTCTAATGTCTCTTCAAGCCTCTGGGCTGGTTAGATATCAGTCAGACAGTCTAATGTATCTTCAAGCCTCTGGGCTGGTTAGATATCAGTCAGACAGTCTAATGTCTCTTCAAGCCTCTTGGCTGGTTAGATATCAGTCAGACAGTCTAATGTCTCTTCAAGCCTCTGGGCTGGTTAGATATCAGTCAGACAGTCTAATGTCTCTTCAAGCCTCTGGGCTGGTTAGATATCAGTCAGACAGTCTAATGTCTCTTCAAGCCTCTGGGCTGGTTAGATATCAGTCAGACAGTCTAATGTCTCTTCAAGCCTCTGGGCTGGTTAGATATCAGTCAGACAGTCTAATGTCTCTTCAAGCCTCTGGGCTGGTTAGATATCAGTCAGACAGTCTAATGTCTCTTCAAGCCTCTGGGCTGGTTAGATATCAGTCAGACAGTCTAATGTCTCTTCAAGCCTCTGGGCTGGTTAGATATCAGTCAGACAGTCTAATGTCTCTTCAAGCCTCTGGGCTGGTTAGATATCAGTCAGACAGTCTAATGTCTCTTCAAGCCTCTGGGCTGGTTAGATATCAGTCAGACAGTCTAATGTCTCTTCAAGCCTCTGGGCTGGTTAGATATCAGTCAGACAGTCTAATGTCTCTTCAAGCCTCTGGGCTGGTTAGATATCAGTCAGACAGTCTAATGTCTATTCAAGCCTCTGGGCTGGTTAGATATCAGTCAGACAGTCTAATGTCTCTTCAAGCCTCTGGGCTGGTTAGATATCAGTCCGACAGTCTAATGTCTCTTCAAGCCTCTGGGCTGGTTAGATATCAGTCAGACAGTCTAATGTCTCTTCAAGCCTCTGGGCTGGTTAGATATCAGTCAGACAGTCTAATGTCTCTTCAAGCCTCTGGGCTGGTTAGATATCAGTCAGACAGTCTAATGTCTCTTCAAGCCTCTGGGCTGGTTAGATATCAGTCAGACAGTCTAATGTCTCTTCAAGCCTCTGGGCTGGTTAGATATCAGTCCGACAGTCTAATGTCTCTTCAAGCCTCTGGGCTGGTTAGATATCAGTCAGACAGTCTAATGTCTCTTCAAGCCTCTGGGCTGGTTAGATATCAGTCAGACAGTCTAATGTCTCTTCAAGCCTCTGGGCTGGTTAGATATCAGTCAGACAGTCTAATGTCTCTTCAAGCCTCTGGGCTGGTTAGATATCAGTCAGACAGTCTAATGTCTCTTCAAGCCTCTGGGCTGGTTAGATATCAGTCAGACAGTCTAATGTCTCTTCAAGCCTCTGGGCTGGTTAGATATCAGTCAGACAGTCTAATGTCTCTTCAAGCCTCTGGGCTGGTTAGATATCAGTCAGACAGTCTAAAGTCTCTCCAAGCCTCTGGGCTGGTTAGATATCAGTCAGACAGTCTAATGTCTCTCCAAGCCTCTGGGCTGGTTAGATATCAGTCAGACAGTCTAATGTCTCTTCAAGCCTCTGGGCTGGTTAGATATCAGTCAGACAGTCTAATGTCTCTTCAAGCCTCTGGGCTGGTTAGATATCAGTCAGACAGTCTAATGTCTCTTCAAGCCTCTGGGCTGGTTAGATATCAGTCAGACAGTCTAATGTCTCTTCAAGCCTCTGGGCTGGTTAGATATCAGTCAGACAGTCTAATGTCTCTTCAAGCCTCTGGGCTGGTTAGATATCAGTCAGACAGTCTAATGTCTCTTCAAGCCTCTGGGCTGGTTAGATATCAGTCAGACAGTCTAATGTCTCTTCAAGCCTCTGGGCTGGTTAGATATCAGTCAGACAGTCTAATGTCTCTTCAAGCCTCTGGGCTGGTTAGATATCAGTCAGACAGTCTAATGTCTCTTCAAGCCTCTGGGCTGGTTAGATATCAGTCAGACAGTCTAATGTCTCTTCAAGCCTCTGGGCTGGTTAGATATCAGTCAGACAGTCTAATGTCTCTTCAAGCCTCTGGGCTGGTTAGATATCAGTCAGACAGTCTAATGTCTCTTCAAGCCTATGGGCTGGTTAGATATCAGTCAGACAGTCTAATGTCTCTTCAAGCCTCTGGGCTGGTTAGATATCAGTCAGACAGTCTAATGTCTCTTCAAGCCTCTGGGCTGGTTAGATATCAGTCAGACAGTCTAATGTCTCTTCAAGCCTCTGGGCTGGTTAGATATCAGTCAGACAGTCTAATGTCTCATCAAGCCTCTGGGCTGGTTAGATATCAGTCAGACAGTCTAATGTCTCTTCAAGCCTCTGGGCTGGTTAGATATCAGTCAGACAGTCTAATGTCTCTTCAAGCCTCTGAGCTGGTTAGATATCAGTCAGACAGTCTAATGTCTCTTCAAGCCTCTGGGCTGGTTAGATATCAGTCAGACAGTCTAATGTCTCTTCAAGCCTCTGGGCTGGTTAGATATCAGTCAGACAGTCTAATGTCTCTTCAAGCCTCTGGGCTGGTTAGATATCAGTCAGGAGGAGGCAGTGCAGGTCAGACAGTCTAATGCCTCTTCAAGCCTCTGGGCTGGTTAGATATCAGTCAGGAGGAGGCAGTGCAGGTCAGACAGTCTAATGTCTCTTCAAGCCTCTGGGCTGGTTAGATATCAGTCAGACAGTCTAATGTCTCTTCAAGCCTCTGGGCTGGTTAGATATCAGTCAGGAGGAGGCAGTGCAGGTCAGACAGTCTAATGTCTCTTCAAGCCTCTGGGCTGGTTAGATATCAGTCAGACAGTCTAATGTCTCTTCAAGCCTCTGGGCTGGTTAGATATCAGTCAGACAGTCTAATGTCTCTTCAAGCCTCTGGGCTGGTTAGATATCAGTCAGACAGTCTAATGTCTATTCAAGCCTCTGGGCTGGTTAGATATCAGTCAGACAGTCTAATGTCTCTTCAAGCCTCTGGGCTGGTTAGATATCAGTCCGACAGTCTAATGTCTCTTCAAGCCTCTGGGCTGGTTAGATATCAGTCAGACAGTCTAATGTCTCTTCAAGCCTCTGGGCTGGTTAGATATCAGTCAGACAGTCTAATGTCTCTTCAAGCCTCTGGGCTGGTTAGATATCAGTCAGACAGTCTAATGTCTCTTCAAGCCTCTGGGCTGGTTAGATATCAGTCAGACAGTCTAATGTCTCTTCAAGCCTCTGGGCTGGTTAGATATCAGTCAGACAGTCTAATGTCTCTTCAAGCCTCTGGGCTGGTTAGATATCAGTCAGACAGTCTAATGTCTCTTCAAGCCTCTGGGCTGGTTAGATATCAGTCAGACAGTCTAATGTCTCTTCAAGCCTCTGGGCTGGTTAGATATCAGTCAGACAGTCTAATGTCTCTTCAAGCCTCTGGGCTGGTTAGATATCAGTCAGACAGTCTAATGTCTCTTCAAGCCTCTGGGCTGGTTAGATATCAGTCAGACAGTCTAATGTCTCTTCAAGCCTCTGGGCTGGTTAGATATCAGTCCGACAGTCTAATGTCTCTTCAAGCCTCTGGGCTGGTTAGATATCAGTCAGACAGTCTAATGTCTCTTCAAGCCTCTGGGCTGGTTAGATATCAGTCAGACAGTCTAATGTCTCTTCAAGCCTCTGGGCTGGTTAGATATCAGTCAGACAGTCTAATGTCTCTTCAAGCCTCTGGGCTGGTTAGATATCAGTCAGACAGTCTAATGTCTCTTCAAGCCTCTGGGCTGGTTAGATATCAGTCAGACAGTCTAATGTCTCTTCAAGCCTCTGGGCTGGTTAGATATCAGTCAGACAGTCTAATGTCTCTTCAAGCCTCTGGGCTGGTTAGATATCAGTCAGACAGTCTAAAGTCTCTCCAAGCCTCTGGGCTGGTTAGATATCAGTCAGACAGTCTAATGTCTCTTCAAGCCTCTGGGCTGGTTAGATATCAGTCAGACAGTCTAATGTCTCTTCAAGCCTCTGGGCTGGTTAGATATCAGTCAGACAGTCTAATGTCTCTTCAAGCCTCTGGGCTGGTTAGATATCAGTCAGACAGTCTAATGTCTCTTCAAGCCTCTGGGCTGGTTAGATATCAGTCAGACAGTCTAATGTCTCTTCAAGCCTCTGGGCTGGTTAGATATCAGTCAGACAGTCTAATGTCTCTTCAAGCCTCTGGGCTGGTTAGATATCAGTCAGACAGTCTAATGTCTCTTCAAGCCTCTGGGCTGGTTAGATATCAGTCAGACAGTCTAATGTCTCTTCAAGCCTCTGGGCTGGTTAGATATCAGTCAGACAGTCTAATGTCTCTTCAAGCCTCTGGGCTGGTTAGATATCAGTCAGACAGTCTAATGTCTCTTCAAGCCTCTGGGCTGGTTAGATATCAGTCAGACAGTCTAATGTCTCTTCAAGCCTCTGGGCTGGTTAGATATCAGTCAGACAGTCTAATGTCTCTTCAAGCCTCTGGGCTGGTTAGATATCAGTCAGACAGTCTAATGTCTCTTCAAGCCTATGGGCTGGTTAGATATCAGTCAGACAGTCTAATGTCTCTTCAAGCCTCTGGGCTGGTTAGATATCAGTCAGACAGTCTAATGTCTCTTCAAGCCTCTGGGCTGGTTAGATATCAGTCAGACAGTCTAATGTCTCTTCAAGCCTCTGGGCTGGTTAGATATCAGTCAGACAGTCTAATGTCTCATCAAGCCTCTGGGCTGGTTAGATATCAGTCAGACAGTCTAATGTCTCTTCAAGCCTCTGGGCTGGTTAGATATCAGTCAGACAGTCTAATGTCTCTTCAAGCCTCTGAGCTGGTTAGATATCAGTCAGACAGTCTAATGTCTCTTCAAGCCTCTGGGCTGGTTAGATATCAGTCAGACAGTCTAATGTCTCTTCAAGCCTCTGGGCTGGTTAGATATCAGTCAGACAGTCTAATGTCTCTTCAAGCCTCTGGGCTGGTTAGATATCAGTCAGGAGGAGGCAGTGCAGGTCAGACAGTCTAATGCCTCTTCAAGCCTCTGGGCTGGTTAGATATCAGTCAGGAGGAGGCAGTGCAGGTCAGACAGTCTAATGTCTCTTCAAGCCTCTGGGCTGGTTAGATATCAGTCAGACAGTCTAATGTCTCTTCAAGCCTCTGGGCTGGTTAGATATCAGTCAGGAGGAGGCAGTGCAGGTCAGACAGTCTAATGTCTCTTCAAGCCTCTGGGCTGGTTAGATATCAGTCAGACAGTCTAATGTCTCTTCAAGCCTCTGGGCTGGTTAGATATCAGTCAGACAGTCTAATGTCTCTTCAAGCCTCTGGGCTGGTTAGATATCAGTCAGACAGTCTAATGTCTATTCAAGCCTCTGGGCTGGTTAGATATCAGTCAGACAGTCTAATGTCTCTTCAAGCCTCTGGGCTGGTTAGATATCAGTCCGACAGTCTAATGTCTCTTCAAGCCTCTGGGCTGGTTAGATATCAGTCAGACAGTCTAATGTCTCTTCAAGCCTCTGGGCTGGTTAGATATCAGTCAGACAGTCTAATGTCTCTTCAAGCCTCTGGGCTGGTTAGATATCAGTCAGACAGTCTAATGTCTCTTCAAGCCTCTGGGCTGGTTAGATATCAGTCAGACAGTCTAATGTCTCTTCAAGCCTCTGGGCTGGTTAGATATCAGTCAGACAGTCTAATGTCTCTTCAAGCCTCTGGGCTGGTTAGATATCAGTCCGACAGTCTAATGTCTCTTCAAGCCTCTGGGCTGGTTAGATATCAGTCAGACAGTCTAATGTCTCTTCAAGCCTCTGGGCTGGTTAGATATCAGTCAGACAGTCTAATGTCTCTTCAAGCCTCTGGGCTGGTTAGATATCAGTCAGACAGTCTAATGTCTCTTCAAGCCTCTGGGCTGGTTAGATATCAGTCAGACAGTCTAATGTCTCTTCAAGCCTCTGGGCTGGTTAGATATCAGTCAGACAGTCTAATGTCTCTTCAAGCCTCTGGGCTGGTTAGATATCAGTCAGACAGTCTAATGTCTCTCCAAGCCTCTGGGCTGGTTAGATATCAGTCAGACAGTCTAATGTCTCTCCAAGCCTCTGGGCTGGTTAGATATCAGTCAGACAGTCTAATGTCTCTTCAAGCCTCTGGGCTGGTTAGATATCAGTCAGACAGTCTAATGTCTCTTCAAGCCTCTGGGCTGGTTAGATATCAGTCAGACAGTCTAATGTCTCTTCAAGCCTCTGGGCTGGTTAGATATCAGTCAGACAGTCTAATGTCTCTTCAAGCCTCTGGGCTGGTTAGATATCAGTCAGACAGTCTAATGTCTCTTCAAGCCTCTGGGCTGGTTAGATATCAGTCAGACAGTCTAATGTCTCTTCAAGCCTCTGGGCTGGTTAGATATCAGTCAGACAGTCTAATGTCTCTTCAAGCCTCTGGGCTGGTTAGATATCAGTCAGACAGTCTAATGTCTCTTCAAGCCTCTGGGCTGGTTAGATATCAGTCAGACAGTCTAATGTCTCTTCAAGCCTCTGGGCTGGTTAGATATCAGTCAGACAGTCTAATGTCTCTTCAAGCCTCTGGGCTGGTTAGATATCAGTCAGACAGTCTAATGTCTCTTCAAGCCTCTGGGCTGGTTA
This sequence comes from Coregonus lavaretus, assembly GCF_964263955.1. Classification (NCBI taxonomy): domain Eukaryota; kingdom Metazoa; phylum Chordata; class Actinopteri; order Salmoniformes; family Salmonidae; genus Coregonus; species Coregonus lavaretus. The sequence continues at coordinate 84,739,576 of NC_139989.1, forward strand.
GATATCAGTCAGACAGTCTAATGTCTCTTCAAGCCTCTGGGCTGGTTAGATATCAGTCAGACAGTCTAATGTCTCTTCAAGCCTCTGGGCTGGTTAGATATCAGTCAGACAGTCTAATGTCTCTTCAAGCCTCTGGGCTGGTTAGATATCAGTCAGGAGGAGGCAGTGCAGGTCAGACAGTCTGGTCAGTCAGTAACGCAATCTAGTGGAAACAGACATTAAACATTTATATTATGGCTGTACACTATTGGCTGGTTTCCCATAAAACTGATTAAGCCTTGTCCTATAAAGTAGAAACAATGTTGATTCAACCAGTTCATGTCCTTTGGGAACTGTCAAATCGCAAGAATTTCCATCGGTGTCCGTGTTGCTTAATCCGCTTGTTTTTAGTGAGTGCATACATTTTTCAAACTCCGCTTGTAGGCTACTTGACTGTTTGTTTGTTTACCTATCATGTGGCAAAGTCACTACTGACCATATCAATTGCGATGGTTGGCTATAGCTACAGTATATATATATTTGGGAGCAGGATAACGTTCAGTGGTTGGCTATAGCTACAGTATGTATATTTGGGAGCAGGATAACGTTCAGTGGTTGGCCATAGCTACAGTATATATATTTGGAGGCAGGATAACGTTCAGTGGTTGGCTATAGCTACAGTATATATATATTTGGAGGCAGGATAACGTTCAGTGGTTGGCTATAGCTACAGTATATATATTTGGGAGCAGGATAACGTTCAGTGGTTGGCTATAGCTACAGTATATATATTTGGGAGCAGGATAACGTTCAGTGGTTGGCTATAGCTACAGTATATATATATTTGGGGGCAGGATAACGTTCAGTGGTTGGCTATAGCTACAGTATATATATATATTTGGGGGCAGGATAACGTTCAGTGGTTGGCTATAGCTACAGTACATATATTAGGGAGCAGGATAACGTTCAGTGGTTGGCTATAGCTACAGTATATATATTTGGGGGCAGGATGACGTTCAGTGGTTGGCTATAGCTACAGTATATATATATATATTTGGGGGCAGGATAACGTTCAGTGGTTGGCTATAGCTACAGTATATATATTTGGGAGCAGGATAACGTTCAGTGGTTGGCTATAGCTACAGTATATATATTTGGGAGCAGGATAACGTTCAGTGGTTGGCTATAGCTACAGTATATATATATATATATATATATTTGGGAGCAGGATAACGTTCAGTGGTTGGCTATAGCTACAGTATATATATATTTGGGAGCAGGATAACGTCCAGTGGTTGGCTATAGCTACAGTATATATATATATTTGGGAGCAGGATAACATTCAGTGGTTGGCTATAGCTACAGTATATATATATTTGGGAGCAGGATGACATTCAGTGGTTGGCTATAGCTACAGTATATATATTTGGGAGCAGGATAACGTTCAGTGGTTGTCTATAGCTACAGTATATATATTTGGGGGCAGGATAACATTCAGTGGTTGGCTTTAGCTACAGTATATATATTTGGGAGCAGGATAACGTTCAGTGGTTGGCTATAGCTACAGTATATATATTTGGGAGCAGAATAACGTTCAGTGGTTGGCTATAGCTGTCACGATCGTTGGAGGAAGTGGACCAATGCGCAGCGTGAGAAGTGAACATACCTTTTTTATTCCAGAACAAAACGATAACGTGACGTCCTTGGTTACAATACAAAACCATACGGAACAAGATCCCACAAAACACTGTGGAAAACAGGCTGCCTAAATATGGTTCCCAATCAGAGACAACAAGCAACAGCTGATTCACGTTGCCTCTGATTGAGAACCACACCAGCCAACATAGAAACAAATGAACTAGATACTCAACCTAGCACACAAAAACACATAGAAACAACACACCCTGGCTCAACATAACAGAGTCCCAGAGCCAGGGTGTAACAATAGCTACAGTATATAGATATGGGAGCAGGATAACATTCAGTGGGATATTTTTCAGCGGCAGGGACTAGGAGACTAGTCAGGATCGAGGCAAAGATGAACAGAGCGAAATACAGATCCTTGATGAAAACCTGCTCAGGACCTCAGACTGGGGCGAAGCTTCACCTTCCAACAGGACAACGACCCTATGCACACAGCCAAGACAACGCAGGAGTGGCTTCTGGAAAAGTCTCTGAATGTCCTTGAGCGGCCCAGCCAGAGCCATACAGAGACTGAGAGAGACATCAGCTAACAGTTTGCCCTGATCAAGGTCCTTCTCCTCGATTTGCTCAGTTTGGTCAAGCAGCCAGCTCTAGGAAGTGTTTTAGTGGTTCCAAACTTCTTCCATTTAAGAATGATGGAGGCCATTGTGTTCTTGGGGACCTTCAATGCTGCAGAAATGTTTTGGTACCCTTCCCCAGATCTGTGCCTCGACACAATCCTTTCTCGGAGTTCTACGGACAATTCCTTCGATCTCATGGCTTGGTTTTTGCTCTGACATGCACTGTCAACTGTGGGACCTTATATAGACAGGTGTGTGTGTGCCTTTCCAAATCATGTCCAATCAATTGAATTTACCACAGGTGGACTCCAATCAAGTTGTAAAGACATCTCAAGGATGATCAATGGAAACAGGATGCACCTGAGCTCAATTCCGAGTCTCATAGCAAAGGGTCTGAATACTTATGTAAATAAGGCATTTCATTTTATTTTATTTTTATAAATTTGCAAACATTTCTAAATCTGTTTTCGCTTCATCATTATGGGGTATTGTGTGTATATTGAGTATATATTTTTTAAAATTCATTTTAGAATAAGGCTGTAACTTAACTATGTGGAAAAAGGGGTCTGAATACTTTCCGACTGCACTGTATATGGGAAATGCCATTTGGAAGATATATTGTTGTTTTTACTGAACTATCCCAATCATAAATATAATGTTACTGTCACGGATCCCCCCGGTACTGCTGCTCATTCCGTTCACCAGCTCCGGAGGTCTACGTCCCCGGCTTTCTAGACGCCACTGACATGGATCATTACCACCAACCCCGGACTGTCTTGTCTCATTACCACACCTGGTTCCCATTCCCCCTGGTTAGTATGTGTATATATGGGCCCTCTGTTCCCCATTGTCCTTGTCCAGTATTGTCCCATGTCCGTTGGTCTCGTGAGTACATTGTATTACAGTTTACATACCGAGTATTGTGCATTCTCGTCCTGTGTAGAGGTTACACCTCGCTCTTTGTTTGGGTTACATCCCTTTTGTATATATATAAATGTGTTTGTGTTGGGTGGAGTAAATAAAACCCCTAATACCCGCAAAGCACCAATCTCAATGTCAACAGTGAAGAGGCGACTCCGACTCTTAATCTTTTCTTTTTATTGGCCAGTCTGAGATATGGCTTTTTCTTTGCAACTCTGTGTAGAAGGTCAGCATCCCGGAGTCGCCTCTTCACTGTTGACGTTGAGACTGGTGTTTTGCGGGTACTATTTCATGAAGCTGCCAGTTGAGCACCTGTGAGGCGTCTGTTTATCAAACTAGACACTCTAATGTATTTTGTCCTCTTGCTCAGTTGTCCACCGGGGCCTCCCACTCCTCTTTCTATTCTGGTTAGAGCCAGTTTGCGCTGTTCTGTGAAGGGGTTAGTACACAGCGTTGTACAAGATCTTCAGTTTCTTGGCAATTTCTCACATGAAATAGCCTTCATTTCTCAGATGAGTATGTATATATATATATATATATATATATATATATATATATATATATATATATAATGTGTCAAACTAGCAGTGAAAATTTTAAAACAATAAAGGTTATAGAATAAGAGTTAACTGAAAATAATAAGTAATTAAGTGAATAATGGAACAAATGTAGTAAATGTGTCTGTTTGTAAATGAAATCTAGACTATACAATTATTGTAATATGTAAAATAAACATATATTTCTATGATTTATCTTTCCTGGTTGTTATTTCTCAAAATATCTGGACATGAAAATTTGGCAAGTCAATAAAGTTATGCGCCAAATTTTGAGTTTACTTATCCTTGTAATGATCCTCGAAATTTTGATTGGTTGACACACCATCTGTAGATTGTGTTTACCATTATCCTATTGTCTATTGGCTTCAAGAAGATATTCACTTTATCCATTACAACAATCTGAGCCCCCTTATCTGCTGGTTTAATCACTATATTCTGATTGATGTTCAATGTTTCTAGAGCTTGATTTTTTGAAAAATGTGTAAGGTTAAGCTGATATACAGGTCTGGTTCTGAATTGTGAAAAGGAAGCCACATCCCTACGTATAACAGTCTGTATAGTTTCTGACACTGACTCCAACTGAGGTTCCCAATGTGAGGGGTTTGGAAATAGTATATGAGGAAAATCTGTTTCATATTGAAAATGATCTTATAACTACAATCTTCTATGATAGAAGTGTAGATCCCTCCGGAGCTCCCCGCAGTCCACCTGTTTAGGAGTTGGTATGAAAGTCAGTCCTCTTTCTAGAACCTCACTCTCGGCTTGGTTGAGCCCAATGGGACATTGCTGGTCAAGACCTCAAATCGGTTGTGAAGTAGTATGGACATATTGATGGAACAAGGTCACTAAACTGGTGGTTAGACAGGGTAGATCCAAGAGCAGGCCTCTGCTGTCATCTAGAGGGCGTTTCTCTGTACTGCTTGACACATGGAGACTCAATGGAGGCACAGTGCAAAGTGCTCAAAGTAAGGCCCAAACAATTGTTTGTCAGGCTGGGATCTATAAAGCAGTATGTTCTTCAATTAGATGACAACTAATATTCATACAGGAACAATAGGTGGGGCAGGAGGAAGAATGGTGTTCCTGATTTTCAGAGGAATTCCCCTTTTTTCTTTAAAGCTTCAGATTGAGATTGTTGTTATTCTCCAATATGTTTTTCTTCAGTGAGCCATTCTGGATTCTCCAAGGGGAAAACTCCCTCTATTCTCCACTAGAGAGTTGTAGCTCCATGCTTTTGCTGGGAATTGTCCACTGTTGGTATACATTTATTTGGTCCCCAAAATACCAAAATAAAAAGGTGTATTTGTCTAGTTTTAGCTGAGTCCCCAGTTAGCATCCATGTGGCTCATTTAAAAGTTTCAACAAAAAAAAACGTACTCCTGACGTTTCACCATAATAGGCTTCTTCAGACAATGGTACAAAAAGTAGCCAAACAAAGCCAAAGGAGAGTGATGAGCAGCAGCAGCAGCATCATCAAACCAGCGAGGCCGCCGGCAAGCCCAACAGTGATGATGCTGCCGAGCTCCAGTTAGCTCCGTGTGCAGAGCCTACCCACCCTTCCACAAGCACTGCCAGGATAATGGCTCCACAGCCCCCTCCACCTCCGACTGTTCCTGACTATCTTGGAACAGAGGTGCCAGCCCAGATTAGCCTAGAATCCTACCGTAGCCGCAGGTTTTCTGTCCAAAAACCTTCATTTAATAGCAACTGGTTCATAAGAAGAGAGTGTCTGGAATACTCGCTTACTGAAGATGCTGCATTGCTGAAAGTTCTGCGTGGGGTCCATCTATTGGGAGATGGCTAACTAGTCTGTATTTTCCACTGATTCATATGGATGCCAGTGCACACATTGGCTGTAAAAGTGGGTAAAAACAGAAAAGCATATAACTGTAGCTATGTGGTCTTTACTTGGGTGTGTTTCAGCAGGGTGATATCATAGAGATGCTTCCAAGTCAGTATTTTTCTGAACTCATAAAATCCTTTACACAATCTGATGGGATGAATGTTCAACCCCATTTAAATGACCATAAAGTCTATATAGTACCTTTAAGTTAAGACGTCACAGATCTGTTCATGGCAAAGCAGTTCAATTAACGATATTAATTGACTCTTAAAGAATATAACTTATAAATCATGAGACTCATCTTGAGGAGTCACCTGTGATAGTATTCATAAAGAGTAGGAGTACTGATCTGGGATCAGTTTAGCCTTTTAGATCATAATGAAACAGATTAGATGGACAGGGGGGACCTGATCCTAGATCAGCACTCCTCCTCTGGGAAACTGCATGTATGAAACCGAACACATAGTCGTAGTCTAGTTACAGCAGGTGTTTACTGCCATCTAGTGGAAGATACCAATAAAACACTTTATTATCAGGATGGGGAGACGGTTGAGCTGAAACAGAAAGTAAAGTTGTTCTTTTGTACAGGATCCATTTTGAGACGACAGAGCAGAAAACGCTATATGGAGAGAACTAAAAAATAAAGTGAGTATTTCTAAGTATTTCTGAACAATAATCTATTCTAATGGACAGAGTAAGAGAATGAATACCTGGAATGAGATATTACTAGTTAGTAGAACTGCTACTTGAGCTTAGTTGCTGACAGACAGCAGTTTTCAAAGTGTTATCACATGTTATCAGTCAAACGTCTGGTAAAGATGGTGGAGGAGCTTTTAAATGATAGGGTTTTATGTTTATCTCAGGGTTTCTCAATCCTTTTGTTCTTGCCCAGCATTTACACACCTGATCCAACTAATCATCAGATAATTGAAGACAGTTGAATATTTGAGGCATACAAATGAACATTCTCAAATTAAAACCTTTTGGATTTGTAGGCCTGTTTACAATTATTAAAGGCCTACAGTAAATCACATTTATTAGGAAAAAATCACAGCTAAACCTGGTTTCAAGCAAATTACATGTTTATCAAAAATAATGTAAGACATGTCTTGAAGAAGGACTATAAGAAAAAAAAACTGAAGCAAGATTCGGTACAATGTCATGAGTTACTGCTGTGGCATGCAACTGACTGTTAGCGCCACCCTCTGGTTACTGTTGTAAAGGGGAGACACCTTGAAGCGTTCCCTGAAGTCTAAACGCCTCTGGGTTCAGAACTCTGTCTCAGCGCCCTGCTACAGTGGTACTGTTCGTTTTGCATGGCCCGGTGCTACGGGTGAGTGGACATTTAATTTAAGGACCAATGGAATGGTCTAAAACAGGGGTGTCAAAGTCAAATGGACGGAGGGCCAAATAAAAAATTTAGCTACAAGCCGAGGGCCGGACTGTTCGAATGTTCATTGAAAATTTTTTAAATGACGCATATAGTCTAGTGAACCTAATTGAACCTACTGAAAACCTAACAAATATATTCCAATATGATCAGATAAATAAAGCAATATTTTCTTATGGCTCTGTCAGTAATCTTTAATTTTCAACAGACACAAAAGACAAATTTCCTTTATATAAAAATCCCCATAACATGAACATTAAATGAAAGAAACCGGTATTCAAGGCACCATCAGTAGCCTATATTTTCTATTTTAGCAAAAGTGGGCTACATTTACTTCAAAGAAAAAAACAATAATAGCAATTTTCTATCATCCACTCAACTGAAATATTTTTAAAATATAATTGGATTGAAATACAATAAAATAAAGTGCAAAAATCTATTAATCAAAAACAACACTTTGTTTAAGGAGAAGTAACATGCAGTGAAAACAAATATTAAACTTTAACTTTTAAACTTGAACTGAGTAAAAACTCTAAATATGTGATTGCACAGTAATGTTCACTTGTTTGAGGTTGAGGGTGATACTTGGTGGTGTCCCATCTTTTCCACAAGTTCATCAATGTTCGGGGTAAGGCTCTGAGCTGAGGAAATCCTCAGAATTGAGTGGAGGTGTTCAGCAGTAAGTCGACTTCTGTGTGATGTTTTGTTCAGGTTCATCAAAGAAAACAGTTGTTCACACAGGTATGTGCTGCCAAACATAGACAACGTTTGAGCAGCCTGGATGCGCAGCTGGGGCATTGTGTCGGGGAGGAAACGGGCGAACTCCGCAGCACCCACTGCCGCATATTTTGCCCTCAGTGCATCATTGCATTGGAGGTCAATCAACTCCATTTGGAGGTTTGGTGGTGAGCTTTCCACGTCAACAGCAAATGGGTTACCGAGCAGTTCCAACCTGCTTTTTTGTGCTTCAAAGTCAGCAAATCGGCGTCGAAAGTCAGCGGCAAGCATACCTATTTTATCAGCCAACTGTGCGCTCGGGAACGCACTGGTAGAGAGCTTCTCTTTCATGGTCTGGCAGCTGGGAAAGTGGCTCAAATTTTCTTTCCGCATCTGCGTCTCCCACAGAGTCAGTTTGGTTTTAAATGCCTTCACTGTACTGTACATATCAGAGATGACATGATCCCGACCCTGCAGCTGCAAGTTCATTGCATTCAGATGACTCGTAATGTCACACAGAAAAGCCATTTCACACAGAAACATTTCGTCTCGGAGTTGTGTTGTGTCTTTCCCTTTGCTGTCCAAGAACAGACAAATCTCCTCACGAAGCTCGAAACATCTTTGAAGCACCTTTCCCTGGCTTAGCCATCGCACCTCTGTGTGATAAGGCAAATCACCATGCTCCGTTTCTAACTCCGTCAGAAATGCCTTGAACTGGCGGTGATTCAAACCTTTGGCTCTGATAAAGTTAACTGTGCGCGTGATGATGCTCATTACATGCTCCATTTTCAAGGCTTTACCGCACAACGCTTCCTGGTGTATGATACAATAATAAGCTGTCAGCTCACCTGTCGCGTTTTCCTCTTGCATCTTTTCCCGTATCTTCGCCACCAGTCCGCTCCTGTGTCCACACATCGCAGGTGCTCCGTCGGTTGTCAAACCCACGAGTTTTTCCCAAGGCAGCTCCATCTCATTTACACATCTTGACACCTCTTCATACAAATCATGCCCCGTAGTTGTGCCATGCATAGGACGTAAAGCCAAAAACTCCTCTGTCACGCTTAGGCTGGAGTCCACTCCGCGGATGAAAATTGACAACTGGGCAATGTCAGAAATGTCGGTGCTCTCATCCACAGCCAAGGAATATGCAATGAAATCTTTTCCCTTTTTCACAAGCTGCTCTTTTAGATTGATGGACAACTGGTCTACTCTCTCGGCAATGGTGTTTCTGCTCAGACTCACATTTAAAAAGAGTTGCCTTTTTTCTGGGCAAACTTCGTCACAAACTTTAATCAGGCAGTTTTTGATGAAATCCCCCTCCGTAAATGGCCGGGCTGATTTAGCGATCTCTTCTGCCAAAATAAAACTGGCCTTGACAGCAGCCTGGCCTTGTGATTTGGCTTTTTTGAACAGAGCCTGTCGAGATTTGAGGCCTCGTTTTAATTCCTCTGCCTTTTGTAGCCTTTGTTCCATGTCCATATTCTTGTTTTTGTCCGCGTGTTTCGTTTCATAATGTCGTCTCAGATTATACTCTTTCAGTACCGCCACACTTTCTCCACACAGAAGACACACAGGTTTTCCAGCTACCTCCGTGAACATATACTCCGACTCCCACCTTGTTTGAAACCCCCGGTTCTCAGTGTCCACCTTCCGTTTTGCCATTTTTGATGGGTATCTGAAAGTTAATTTTACTGTGATGCTGACGACTGCTGTGCCAATAAATATTGAAATGAAGCAGCCTACTGCTCGGTGCGTCACCGTTGCATTGTGGGAAATGTAGTATTGGTGCGTGTAAAAGATCTGCGGGCTGCCGGCTTGCTGCGGTCTGCGGGCCGGTTCTAATAATAAATCAAGATCATCCCAGGGGCCGTAAAAAACCTTCTCGCGGGCCGGATGTGGCCCGCGGGCCTTGACTCTGACATATGTGGTCTAAAACGTGCCAACTCTGCTCACCGGGGAGCCGGCCAATGCAAAACTAATTTACCCAGTGAACGTCATAACTTTATTTCCTTATTTGAAATTGAAAGTAAATTTGTAGCCTACGCAGTTACAAAATGTCTGTTCAAACTGTGGCGGATATGGAACATTAGAACAGTGGTGGAAAAAGTAAAGATACCTTAATAGAAAATGACTCAAGTAAAAGTGAAAGCCACCCAGTAAAATACTACTTGAGTAAAAGTCTAAAAGTATTTGATTTTAAATAAACTTAAGTATCAAAAGTAAATGTAATTGCTAAAATATGCTCATATTAAAAATAAAAGTAAAGTAGGAATAATTTAAATTAATATTCCTTATATTAAGCAAACCAGACGGCACCATTTTCTTGTTATTTTCATTTACAGATAGCCAGGGTCACATTCCAACACTCAGACATTATTTTAAAAAAGAATTTGTGTTTAGTGAGTCTGCCAGATCAGAGGCAGTAGGGATGACCAGGGATGTTTTCTTGATAAGTGTGAATTGGACCATTTTTTGAGTACTTTTGGGTGTCAGGGAAAATGTATGGAGTAAAAAGTACATTATTTTCTTTATGAATGTAGTGAAGTAAAAGGTAAAGTTGTTAAAAATATAAATAGTAAAGTACAGATACTTTAAAGTAGTTTTACTTATGTACTTTACACCACTGCATAAGAAGATGGATACATGTGTTGATTTTGAAAGAAAGACGGGCAGATTCTGCTAGGTAGGCTACGAACTATTATAAAGTTAGGTCGTCATCACAGTAGGTTTGAGCTACAGTATGATGACTTACCAACCTGATGGTCTCCGTTGGAAATGTTGTGGAAAATGTTGTACACTCAGTGTATTAAAATATGTAACATAAACAACAAATGATATGCTCAGATACACAAAATACATCTGGTTTCAGATCTAGAAGATTCTCCTCTTCAATAGTAATATCATCAATTCTGACCAGTAACTTACCTGGGGTCAAAGGTCCCTGATTTATCACTAAAATGTATAGGATGATCCATAGAGATGTCACTCTTCATGGACAGATGACTTGGTACTGGAGAGACTGATATCAGAGTTTGGTTGGAGATTCTGGAAAACATAATAAATGACCATGAAACTAAATTTTTAACTATATCAAAATTATATTTCAATAGATAAAATACATTACATAAAGCATTAAAATATATGCCATTACATAAATCAACAAACATGCAGCTCTAGCAGGGCAGGAATTTGACGAACTGACTTGTTGGAAAGGTGGCATTCTATGACGGTGCCACATTGAAAGTCACATATGCATCGTTTTTCAAAACATAGTGAACCTGGAGGCAAAAAGCGAACCCCACATTCTAACTAAATGTTGTTTATTAGCACTCAAATCTATCAATGGTATTTTCGGCACAATTTGGTGAAAGCCCCAAAGGGTTCAGAAAGCCTCTGTTTCCCACCACCAGTGGACACCCCCATGAGTGTCTTTCAGAACCCCTCCTAAAACCACCTGTTTCGTTTTGGTTGTTGTTAGTGACTTCCTTCTTCTGTTTGAGAGACAATGTTTTATTTCTTGTTGAGGAACGTAACAATGTTCATGTGATTAAATTAAATCACCCGACTGTTTGGATATGTCTGTTAGTAATTGTTTTATTTCTAAGGGAACATGAGTAAAAGAGAACAATTGACATTCTAGAATGAGTTGTCACTGTGTTCACCACAACCAACATGCTGCATTTCTGTTTAGGGGTCAGTGCTCTAAAATGATTCTCTCTGGGGAGAGAGAGGAGGGGGGCCCTGCCTCTAAAATGCATCTCTCTGGGGAACATGACACCAACGCTAAGAGGTGAGATGACAATTTTATGAAGAATTTATTAATTTTATTTACAAAATAAATAGCTATCTTAAGATGAATGCACTTACTGTAAATCACTCTGGATAAGAGCATCTGCTAAATCAGGAGTTCTCAATCCGGGGTCAGCGGAGGTACTGCAGGGGTTCTGCAGCACCCTGACTGGACTCGTTGCAATGGAAGACATTTGATAGAATTTTAATATGACACAACCACTTTGCCTACTCTTCATTATTGCCTAATGTAATGGAATGCATATTTCTTTAACCAATTCTGATGGTTGTTACAAGCGGAATTTTGACAATATTACCGTTATACCAACACACTCTTCACACCCGTTTAACAACTCTAAATAGCTTTGGCATCGTAGGCATCAGGGTCCCTTGTCAATAATGTTGCCTACAACTTTGCATACAATGTTCATTTTCATCGAACACATATTTCGCCCTAGATGTCTTCAATTGCCCAATTTATAGCCTTGGCCAATTTAGGATTATTTTTTTAACAACGTGATGTTGGCTCCAAAGGGATAACTTGAAATAACATGATGTAGGTAATTAAATAATCAAAAGAAAAACGTGTTTATTATACACTTAGAAAATAAGGTTCCTTATAGAACCAGAAATGCTTCTATCACTTCCTTAATATATGGAACCACTAAAAGTTATATATATTTTGGGGTTCAGTGAAGAAGAACCTCTAGAGTTCTGATCAACGAAAGGTGATTGTTTTGAGGACGTGGACCCAGCAGCCCTCCAGGGGTCAGATCAATTCCGTCCGTTCTTTCCAGCGCCCGGCCCGGGATTCAAACTGGACACTTTTCTGCCATAGGTCCAACTCCTGCCACAGCTCCAACTCCTTAGCCGCTGGGCGAAAACCTGAGTTTCTCTTCAGAAATAAGCATGAGTTAATCTGCCAAACCGAAGACAAAATGCGATGCATTCATTTATACCCATAAGAGTAAAATGTCTTAATTCTCAGCACTTATACGACCAATTTTCTACTCTGAGATACTTTGTGGATATGGGCCCAGATCTCAAAATATTGTTATAAAATAACTTTGAATGTTTGTTTTACATATAAAAATGACAGTATGAGTGTAGCCAGATCCTTTTCACTCGCTATTCTTGTTTAATTGTGTGTTTCACCGGATTCGTCATCATCCTCGAGGGACAGACGAACGACCTGCTAGTTAGCCAAGCTAGTCGGTACAGCAGCATCCTAGTTATCCTAGCTACCACTACATCATCACCGGCTGCCTGCATTTCTTGTGGACCGATGGAGCTCCCTGGTTGTTTCTTCCACCTGTTAAATACCGTGGAGGGCTTCTCCCTCTCTCGTTGACGGATGCTGGCTACCTACCATCCCTCTGTCCGGTTCTCCTCTTCACTAGATGGACGGTAACTTTAGTGTTTAACCCCTCTGTGTCCAAGGACTGAACTTTTTGAATATTATTTTCGGGGCGCCTCAAGTTACATTTTTTACAACGTTTATTTCTGATAAAATTAGTTAATTGCATCCGCCATTGAGCCAAGTTTCATAATATTACCTTCTGTCCCTGGTTATGAAGTAATCGCGAAAAAACAGACCTTATGTTTGGGCATTTTACACCCTACCAGCTCCTATTAGTTCTATTGAGCTCCGTGACACCGACTCGCCTTCAGAACGTTCTATTCCCAGTCCATTGTTCTGCGTCACAATGCCAGCTTCACTATTGTTATCAATGAAACCTGCCTGCGGTAACCCTGTAGGTTAACCTCAGGTAACTGATTATTAACAAGGTTAGGGCTACTTGGTGAGCGTTAACCCTGTAGGTTTACATCAGGTAACTTATTATTAACAAGGTTATGGCTACTTGGTGAGCGCTAACCCTGTAGGTTTACCTCAGGTAACTTATTATTAACAAGGTTATGGCTACTTGGTGAGCGCTAACCCTGTAGGTTAACCTCAGGTAACTTATTGTTAACAAGGTTAGGGCTACTTGGTGAGCGTTAACCCTGTAGGTTTACATCAGGTAACTTATTATTAACAAGGTTACGGCTACTTGGTGAGCGTTAACCCTGTAGGTTTACCTCAGGTAACTTATTGTTAACAAGGTTAGGGCTACTTGGTGAGCGTTAACCCTGTAGGTTTACCTCAGGTAACTTATTATTAACAAGGTTACAGCTACTTGATGAGCGCTAACCCTGTAGGTTTACCTCAGGTAACTTATTGTTAACAAGGTTAGGGCTACTTGGTGAGCGTTAACCCTGTAGGTTTACCTCAGGTAACTTATTGTTAACAAGGTTACGGCTACTTGGTGAGCGCTAACCCTGTAGGTTTAAATCAAATCAAATCAAATTTTATTGGTCACATGCGCCGAATACAACAGGTGCAGACATTACAGTGAAATGCTTACTTACAGCCCTTAACCAACAGTGCATTTATTTTAAACAAAAAAGTAAGAATAAAACAACAACAAAAGTGTTGAGAAAAAAAGAGCAGAAGTAAAATAAAGTGACAGTAGGGAGGCTATATATACAGTAAAATAAAGTGACAGTAGGGAGGCTATATATACAGGGGGGTACCGTTGCAGAGTCAATGTGCGGGGGCACCGGCTAGTTGAGGTAGTTGAGGTAATATGTACATGTGGGTAGAGTTAAAGTGACTATGCATAAATACTTACTTAACAGAGTAGCAGCAGCGTAAAAAGGATGGGGTGGGGGGGCAGTGCAAATAGTCCGGGTAGCCATGATTAGCTGTTCAGGAGTCTTATGGCTTGGGGGTAGAAGCTGTTGAGAAGTCTTTTGGACCTAGACTTGGCACTCCGGTACCGCTTGCCGTGCGGTAGCAGAGAGAACAGTCTATGACTAGGGTGGCTGGAGTCTTTGACAATTTTGAGGGCCTTCCTCTGACACCGCCTGGTATGGGTTTATAGCACTCTTGCGCCTCCCTTTGGCCATATGTGGGTACTCAGGTAACTTATTATTAACAAGGTTATGGCTACTTGGTGAGCGCTAACCCTGTAGGTTTACCTCAGGTAACTTATTATTAACAAGGTTACGGCTAATTGGTGAGCGCTAACCCTGTAGGTTTACCTCAGGTAACTTATTATTAACAAGGTTTCGGCTACTTGGTGAGCGTGCACACTGTTCACCTGAGTACATGTTGTGGTCACCAATAGTGAGGTGAGACACAGTTTAAGAGGCAATGGCTGGCGGATAGCCATCCAGGGGCGGTGTGTTCAATAGGGCGATATGGGCGACGCACTGCCAAACGGGAAAAGGAAGGGATTTTTTTTCTAATCAATTATATCACGGCAACAGTAGTTATCAGTGTTGTAATCTAGACGTCTGATCTGCCACTAAATGTCCAATCAGGCTAAAGTCGTGCTTCAAATGCCCCCCCCCCCCCCCCCCCCCCCTTTTGGGGCGATTTCAGTCAGGTTGAAAATCGCCCAGAAGTCTCTCATAGACTCCCATGTAAAATCAATTTTTTTCAAATATCAGAGCTTTCAATACAATCTCTATGGGTTTCTGAGGGCTTGCACTTACGCGCTTTCGTCATACGTAACATAACCATGAACGTAACTAAGAAAAGAGCGGGTAGCAGCGTCAATCAATTCACGTACTACTGGTAAGATGGCTTTAGCGTTCAGTGCAACTCGATTGTCTCTTTGAAATAAGTTACTTTTTGTCGGCGAACAAATCAAGATAAATTGGCAACGAAACAATTAGGACCTCCCAGACCAAATTTAATAATTCAACAGGTTTCTACTAAAGGCGGAAAGTCCTACACCCGAAGATTTTCCAAAAATTGGTATGAACGAAAAACCTGGCTAGCAGGCTGCGATGTAGCTAATGCAGTCTTCTGCTACCCCCTGCTTACTCTTTCACCCTGAAGGCGGCACGGCAGACAGCACCCCTTGGACAGCGACTGGTGTGTAACGGACATGCACCATCTTTCAGGAAAGATTAAGAAACATGAGCTGTCAAAGACCCACATGGATAGCTGTTTGAGATTGTCTGCTTTGGGGAGTGAACATTGCCACTCAACTGGATGAGGGATACAGGCTAGCTGTCCGCCGCCACAACGATGAGGTTAGTGTTGATAATCACAAGTTTACTGGAGAACTGAGACCAAGTAGAGACTTTGGACAGGGTGGATATGGTATAATAAAGGCAGTTTATTCAGAGGTAAAGATATCTGGAATCGCGTGCACGGACCCGTTCGTTATCTGAAGACAATGTTTCATTGTGTGCAGACATTTTATGCAATAAATGAAGTAGGTTGAATCTAGTAGTTCTGATCTTCTGATTGGTCCTGATGAGTTGGGCGAGGTCCACTCCAGGCTAGTGTCACTGTTGCATTGTCTCTGAGTCGGGTTCTCTGTCTTCAAATGTTCAGCCTAAGAGAGGGGATTTTTGTGTGTGTGTGTGTGTGTGTGTGTTTAACAGTGATGATGTGTGTGTGTGTGTGTGTGTGTGTGTGTGTGTGTTTAACAGTGATGATGTGTGTGTGTGTGTGTGTGTTTGTGTGTGTGTGTGTGTGTGTCCTCAGAGCAAGAACTCGTGAGTTGGAAGAACTGAGAGGCCTATGGCGTGGGTGTTGTCCTTGGCCACCTGCTGACAAGGCTGACACGATAGGACCCTTTTGTCCATTGTTATTGGATAGGAACAGAACTTCTAACCAGCTCCTGACCTAAATAGATCTTAGCACAACATTTTACTCAACATATCATATTCCATATTCACTATAACAAATATATTTACTACGACATTAGCAAGAACCGCCACATCCTCAGCCGGCTATTCCAGTGTGTGACGTTTTGCGGAGTGTTTGAGTTAGCTTTGCGAGGCAAATATGAAACTGAGGGCTCCACCAACCCTGGTAAGCCAACACTTTTGAGATCAGTCAATAAATGCTTCTGGTATTGACTTATATGCTGCCCCTGTCTTCATGTTGTTGCTGGACATATCTTTTTTTTTTAAATGTGTGTAGGTCACCTAAATCATCAGAAAAATTGCCCCCCCTGAGAATTTTTTCAGGAGCCGCCACTGTAGCCATCAAACATTAAACATTTTCTGGTCATGGTTAACCATATTTGTTTTAAGAAAAAAGTGTACAATCTAAACAAAACGCAAGTCCCTATCCTCTTTTTCAAGATGTGGCCGATTTAAACAGCCAGAATACATTTTTTAATTAAGAAATAAAAAAAAATCTGATGACTTGTTGTTTCTAAATGGCTGCTGGGTAATTTGATATGCATCGAAATCTTCGTTCGTAGGCATCAAATTGAGCGAATGCTGCGCAGGTTCACTGAGTTGCAAACCAAATGGGTATAATGGGGTGATTGTTGTCTAATCGGGTGGTCTAGCTAATGGATTTGTAGATACAGTGGGGAAAAAAAGTATTTAGTCAGCCACCAATTGTGCAAGTTCTCCCACTTAAAAAGATGAGAGAGGCCTGTAATTTTCATCATAGGTAGACGTCAACTATGACAGAAAAATAGAGAAAAATTAATCCAGAAAATCACATTGTAGGATTTTTAATGAATTTATTTGCAAATTATGGTGGAAAATAAGTATTTGGTCACCTACAAACAAGAAAGATTTCTGGCTCTCACAGACCTGTAACTTTTTATTTAAGAGGCTCCTCTGTCCTCCACTCGTTACCTGTATTAATGGCACCTGTTTGAACTTTTTATCAGTATAAAAGACACCTGTCCACAACCTCAAACAGTCACACTCCAAACTCCACTATGGCCAAGACCAAAGAGCTGTCAAAAGGACATCAGAAACTAAATTGTAGACCTGCACCAGGCTGGGAAGACTGAATCTGCAATAGGTAAGCAGCTTGGTTTGAAGAAATCAACTGTGGTAGCAATTATTAGGAAATGGAAGACATACAAGAACACTAATAATCTCCCTCGATCTGGGGCTCCACGCAAGATCTCACCCCGTGGGGTCAAAATGATCACAAGAACGGTAAGCAAAAATCCCAGAACCACACGGGGGGACCTAGTGAATGACCTGCAGAGAGCTGGGACCAAAGTAACAAAGCCTACCATCAGAACACACTACGCCGCCAGGGACTAAAATCCTGCAGTGCCAGACGTGTCCCCCTGCTTAAGCCAGTACATGTCCAGGCCCGTCTGAAGTTTGCTAGAGTGCATTTGGATGATCCAGAAGAGGATTGGGAGAATGTCATATGGTCAGATGAAACCAAAATAGAACTTTTTGGTAAAAATTCAACTCGTCGTGTTTGGAGGACAAAGAATGCTGATTTGCATCCAAAGAACACCATACCTACTGTGAAGCATGGGGGTGGGAATATCATGCTTTGGGGCTGTTTTTCTGCAAAGGGACCAGGACGACTGATCGGTGTAAAGGAAAGAATGAATGGGGCCATGTATCGTGAGATTTTGAGTGAAAACCTCCTTCCATCAGCAAGGGCATTGAAGATGAAACGTGGCTGGGTCTTTCAGCATGACAATGATCCCAAACACACCGCCCGGGCAACGAAGGAGTGGCTTCGTAAGAAGCATTTCAAGGTCCTGAAGTGGCCTAGCCAGTATGCAGATCTCAACCCCATAGAAAATCTTTGGAGGGAGTTGAAAGTCAGTGTTGCCCAGTGACAGCCCCAAAACATCACTGCTCTAGAGGAGATCTGCATGGAGGAATGGGCCAAAATACCAGCAACAGTGTGTGAAAACCTTGTGAAGACTTACAGAAAACGTTTGACCTGTGTCATTGCCAACAAAGGGTATATAACAAAGTATTGAGAAACTTTTGTTATTGACCAAATACTTATTTTCCACCATAATTTGCAAATAAATTCATTAAAAATCCTACAATGTGATTTTCTGGATTTTTTTTCTCATTTTGTCTGTCATAGTTGACGTGTACCTATGATGAAAATTACAGGCCTCTCTCATCTTTTTACGTGGGAGAACTTGCACAATTGGTGGCTGACTAAATACTTTTTTTCCCCACTGTATGACGCAGTTGCTACCTCAGATTATGAGCCTAGCAAGTGTCATATAGCTCAGTTGGTACAGCATGGTGCTTGCAACGCCAGGGTTGTGGGTTCGTTTCCCACGGGGGGCCAGTATGAAAATGTATGCACTCACTAACTGTAAGTCGCTCTGGAAAAGAGCGTCTGCTAAATATGTAAAATGTAAATGTAAAAAAATTAATGAATGAGTTATGTAGTACCCACAGATGGCCAAAGGGAGGCGCAAGAGAGCTATAAACAATACTATTTTTTGCCATATAAACTAGGGGTGTAACGATTCGTTTTAACAACGATTCGATTTGTATCACGATTCGTGGTTGTCGATACGATTCAATGACGATATTGGTTCATTTAGAACGATACGATCCGAAACGATTCAGTGACTTGAAATCGATTCAGTAACCTTTTAGCCAAAAATTCAACCAGTGTGACTGAAATAAATACCTGGTAACCAGTTGCATTTTAATGGCTGGCAATAGTCTTGATATTTTTAACAGTGTTTCATGACTCCATGCAGACCATCTGGTATTATGAAACTTACCAAAAGTCTCACAAGTCCGTCTGTTATGGCCTGTGCGGTTCGGTCAGCACCCAATTCAATCAGTCCAATAAAGTCCAAAGTAAACTCTCCGTTGCTGGACACAGACACAATGTAAACTATTTCCTGCTCAGTTTTTGTGATGTCCTCAGATCCATCAAAAAGCATTCAGTAAAGGAACATCCTCAGAATAGGAAGACATGGGACGTGCGTGTTTAGCTTTATGGAAAGAGAAAAATATTAAACAGAGCTTGCCGCTGTTCTTCATTCAGCTTGTCTGGCAAGTGGGCGACTGGACATTTATTCTCGGCTAGCTTTTAGCAATGGCTTGCGCCACATTCGTGTGCTCCTTGCTCTTTTCATGTTTGTCAAATAAAGGATGGTTGAAATTCTTTGAGCCTTTATAAAATGCACCTGTTTTGTCTGCTAGATGTGGATTTGAGCGGCAAATCTTGCACCACATTTCAGTGCGCTCATCGTTAGCTTCAAGCCACTTTTCCGAAAAAAGTATTTTCTTCGGCTCTGGCTCCAGTTGGTGTTTCTTTGTAGGTGGCAAAACGCCAAAGAAGCTGCTTAATGTCTGTTGCTTTTTGGACATCCCTGACAGTAGTTGACAAGCAACATGTCATGTGTAAGGTTAGATGAGAAGATCGGTCAAGTACGCAAAGGCGCGTAGTAACAAAAGTGGCATTACGCATTCCTGATTTTTGTCGCGCTTGCGTTCTGCGTACCAGTTATGTGCACCCCTGCATATAAAGTCTGACGTGCTTAAATCCAATGGGTTATTTCCTAGTATCGATACAATCGATTTATTACATTTTAAAACGATGTTAGATCGATATATGTTGTCCAAAAGGCCAACTCGCCGAGCACAGATCGATGTAGTTGGATCATATGAATATAAATCGATACATCGATGTAGTAGATGGATCGTTACACCCCTAATATAAACCCTAAACCTAACAATCAATCACATGTATTTATAAAGCTCTTTTTACACTAGCAGATGTCACAAAGTGCTATACAGAAACTCTTACCCTACTTATAACCTATTTTAGCCGTAACCCTAACCCCTAATTCTAGGGTAGGGTAGCCTAGAACACTTTTAGAAACTATTTTAGTAATAATATTATCTTAGTAAATACAATTATAGTATTAAATAGCGTTTTGATTATTTTGTTGTTATTTTATTATATGTATAATTGCAAAACAGAACACTTGATAAATAAGACACATTTGTTTTATTTTTCAAATGTGGTTTGAATTGGGTGACCTAGTAACCTCTGTGTGAAAGTCCAGCAATTGGCGTGGGGCAGGTACAGTGGGGAAAAAAAGTATTTAGTCAGCCACCAATTGTGCAAGTTCTCCCACTTAAAAAGATGAGAGAGGCCTGTAATTTTCATCATAGGTACACGTCAACTATGACAGACAAAATTAGATTTTTTTTCTCCAGAAAATCAGATTGTAGGATTTTTAATGAATTTATTTGCAAATTATGGTGGAAAATAAGTATTTGGTCAATAAAAAAAGTTTCTCAATACTTTGTTATATACCCTTTGTTGGCAATGACACAGGTCAAACGTTTCCTGTAAGTCTTCCCAAGGTTTTCACACACTGTTGCTGGTATTTTGGCCCATTCTTCCATGCAGATCTCCTCTAGAGCAGTGATGTTTTGGGGCTGTCGCTGGGCAACACAGACTTTCAACTCCCTCCAAAGATTTTCTATGGGGTTGAGATCTGGAGACTGGCTAGGCCACTCCAGGACCTTGAAATGCTTCTTACGAAGCCACTCCTTCGTTGCCCGGGCGGTGTGTTTGGGATCATTGTCATGCTGAAAGACCCAGCCACGTTTCATCTTCAATGCCCTTGCTGATGGAAGGAGGTTTTCACTCAAAATCTCACGATACATGGCCCCATTCATTCTTTCCTTTACACGGATCAGTCGTCCTGGTCCCTTTGCAGAAAAACAGCCCCAAAGCATGATGTTTGCACCCCCATGATTCACAGTAGGTATGGTGTTCTTTGGATGCAACTCAGCATTATTTGTCCTCCAAACATGACGAGTTGAGTTTTTACCAAAAAGTTCTATTTTGGTTTCATCTGACGATATGACATTCTCCCAATCCTCTTCTGGATCATCCAAATGCACTCTAGCAAACTTCGGACATGTACTGGCTTAAGCAGGGGGCCACGTCTGGCACTGCAGGATTTTAGTCCCTGGCGGCGTAGTGTGTAGGCTTTGTTACTTTGGTCCCAGCTCTCTGCAGGTCATTCACTAGGTCCCCCCGTGTGGTTCTGGGATTTTTGCTCACCGTTCTTGTGATCATTTTGACCCCACGGGGTGAGATCTTGCGTGGAGCCCCAGATCGAGGGAGATTATCAGTGGTCTTGTATGTCTTCCATTTCCTAATAATTGCTCCCACAGTTGATTTCTTCAAACCAAGCTGCTTACCTATTGCATATTCAGTCTTCCCAGCCTGGTGCAGGTCTACAATTTTGTTTCTGGTGTCCTTTGACAGCTCTTTGGTCTTGGCCATAGTGGAGTTTGGAGTGTGACTGTTTGAGGTTGTGGACAGGTGTCTTTTATACTGATAACAAGTTTAAACAGGTGCCATTAATACAGGTAACGAGTGGAGGACAGAGGAGCCTCTTAAAGAATAAGTTACAGGTCTGTGAGAGCCAGAAATCTTGCTTGTTTGTAGGTGACCAAATACTTATTTTCCACCATAATTTGCAAATAAATTCATAAAAAATCCTACAATGTGATTTTCTGGATTTTTCTTTCTCAATTTGTCTGTCATAGTTGACGTGTACCTATGATGAACATTACAGGCCTCTCTCATCTTTTTAAGTGGGAGAACTTGCACAATTGGTGGCTGACTAAATACTTTTTTTCCCCACTGTAAGAGACTGATCTAATACACTGTATTTCTCAGCTGCCTCACCAATGTCTGTACGTGAATTAATAACTTTTAATAGCTAAATATTTCCAATAGATGGCAGCATAAGACAACGAAGCATCAGTTATAGGCTACAAGCAGCAATATGATTAACATAAAATAGCATGCAACCAAATACTATATGTCCCATGATTTTCTGAAATGGTCACTCATTACTTTAGTTAGCTATATATCTCGTATTAGGCCTGTGATGCTTTTGGAAGAGCAATTAAATAGTGACTATAGCAGGTGTTGAACCCCGGGTAAATAATCACTAGTCAGATGCTCCAACCTCAACCCTAGTATTCATGCATTTTTAAATATCTAATATATCGATTAAACAACCTCGGAATAGATAAGACAAGAGTGCGTCTTCCAGCCCACCAATGAATTACATCATGCAACCCTCCCGGTTAGCAAATGTACCTCAACATGCCCCTCGCTTGTGCTAGAAGGCAGAGTGCTCGCTGCTGGTTGATGAATCTGACAATGAATGTACTAGGAAAACACATTTTTCTCGACCAGTGGTGACTAAATTAATGTTCAGGGTTATTGATAATCGTTATAGTAATGAAGTATAATTTCAAAACATGAGTATAAAAACAGCTAATAATAAACATGAATCATCATTATATTATTTCACAGTAATCTGTTAAATGCTTTTTCAGTCATTCCTCTTGCGTTAGCAGTTTGGAAAGGGACAGTAAAAAGCGTGTGCAGGAGTTTTCCTGTGAGGGGGAGTGGTGGTGTATCCAGGGAGAAAACTAAACTGACCTTTTGAAATGTCATTCATGGTCTTATGCTGCCATCTATTGGAATTATTTAGTAACTGCAGTAGTACTGAATAAAGTATATCCTTACTAAAGTAGTAATTACTCAGAATTGCAAAATATGACATTTTCTAGTTCATTTTACCACTTACAACAATAAAATAACAATTTATAGCATAGCACAATGAAACTGACATAAACCAAAAACACCATACATTTAGTTAACTATATATATATATATATATATATACTATTTATTTAGATGGGTGACATTATCTGCCAAAGTAATACCACTGTAGATAAAGAAGAGCTCTCGAGTAGGTGTACCAAAACTTTGAAAGGCCATTTTCTCAAAATTGAGGTTACAAGTTTATCATCTTTCAAAGCAGAATTACTTTCCCATTGTTCCTCAACTGTAGTGTATGATATACCTTTTTCTAGCTGAGTCTCTACTTTTATCCAATGTAAAAAACACAATTTCAAATTTTGCTACATAAGTTCGAATCGAGCCGGTCGGCCACATTTGACTGTGTAAAACCTACCAGTACTACTTATTTCTCTGAGAGTGAGCCAGATATATATATTATTACTGTGTAAAACCTAGCAGTACTACTTATTTCTCTGAGAGTGAGACAGATATATATTATTACTGTGTAAAACCTAGCAGTACTACTTATTTCTCTGAGTGAGGCAGATATGTAGCATTTTGCAATAAAAACATTATTATTTGTCTATCTGAAATGAAACCATCAAGTGATAGATTTTAAACAAATACATGTCTGTCGTTGAACAATCCCATGCCATGATTAGCTACTGAAAAAACACACCAATCTCTTTCATAATTTCTTTAAACAATAAAAGCTAATTGACCAACATTTCTGAAAATGGATATATAGCGTTTTGGAATGAATCTCTTCTTATGTTTCCCCATCTGAGCTCAGAGTAGATGAGAGACGTAATGTTTGTCTCTGTTGTGTTGAAGTCCAATCAAGCAGGAGAGACCAGCCTCCCCTGTACCCAGCTGTGTGTCCATGAAGAGTGACTGGTCTATGAGTCATCCTCGAAACTTTAGAGAGGGAGACTTTTCTACTGAACAAAGGTAAGAAGAACTCATGGGTCATGGTCAGTGAGTTAAACAACACTGTCTCTAGTCATTTCTCCTCTCCCATTTTCCCATTTATTTTTGTTTTTTTCTTAATCCATAGGCTAAACCTTTTTTCCATTCTCATAGTCCTGAAACAATATTAACACAACATTCCCTCCCTGTGTGTTTGTGTGTGTGTGTGTGTGTGTGTGTGTGTGTGTGTGTGTGTGTGTGTGTGTGTGTGTGTGTGTGTGTGTGTGTGTGTGTGTGTGTGTGTGTGTGTGTGTGTGTGTGTGTGTGTGTGTGAGTGTGCACTCCCTGGATCAGGAGATGTAATCTCATGTTTTGTCCACAGAAACCAACAGGAGAGATCAGAGTCAGAGATTCTCAGTGGTCAGTCTTCCCAGAGTCATCAAACAGACCTGGCCTCCATATTCAGTGTATGTGGTCCTGTTATGTACATTTGTTTTTGTTTACCTCAAGTAAAGTTGATCTGTCAATCATTAATTAATGTGTTAATGAGAAAGCATTTAGTCTCTTGCTTAACTGATTTACTTGATTTATTTCAGTTGCTTGAAGAGAATATTATGACATTTGTGAAGAACGAGCTGAAGATGTTCAAGAGGATTCTTAGTCCAGAACTCCCAGAAGGCTTTGAGAGTCAGAAGCAGGATAAGGAAGTGGTGGATGCTGAAGATGAGAAGCAGGAGAGCAGCGCCAGAGAGGGGGCTCTGAAGATCACACTGCATGTCCTGAGGAAAATGAACCAGAAGGAGCTTGCTGACACACTGGAGAAAAGTAAGAGCTGTCTGCCTCATGTTGAATGCTGTTTTAGAACATTTAAAAGCTGTAGCTAAAGTACAGCTAAAGTAGCTGTGTAACTAAATGATATTGTAGCAGCCTTAACACAACACCTAGTGACCTCATCAAGTAGCAGCAGGGATGTGTTGTGTTGATTAATTTAGACAGAGAGAAGAGGAGAGAGAGAGAGAGAGACAACATTATTAATGCCATCAATAATACCAATAATAATATAATCAGTCACACCAGTGTGTAATGCATTATGAAAACATCTACAGATTTATACAGACAGTTAAGAGAATAAATGATTATAATTTAAACTTTATAAGACTGTCTTACAATACTGTAGGCATTAAAACAGATGTAATATTAATATCCTCTGTGTTATTTCTAGATTCAGATGAGCGTGCTGTGATTCTTCAACGTGAACTCAAATCTAATCTAAAGAAGAAGTTTCAATGTGTATTTGAGGGGATCGCTAAACAAGGAAACCCAACACTTCTCAATAAGATCTACACAGAGCTCTACATCACAGAGGGTGGAACAGGAGAGGTCAATAATGAACATGAGCTGAGACAGATTGAGACAACAACCAGGAAACAAGCAAGACCAGAGACTGCAATCAAATGTAAAGACATCTTCAAACCCTTAACTGGACAAGACAAACGTATCAGAACTGTGCTGACAAAGGGAGTCGCTGGCATCGGAAAAACAGTCTCTGTGCAGAAGTTCATTCTGGACTGGGCTGAAGGAAAAGCAAATCAGGATGTCCAATTTGTATTTTCATTCCCTTTTCGGGAGCTGAATTTGATGAAAGCTGAAAAACACACGTTGATTGAACTTCTCAATCACTTCTCAATCGAAACCAAAAAATCAAGGATCTCCAACTACGACAAGTACAAAGTTCTGTTCATCTTTGATGGTCTGGATGAGTGCCGACTGCCCTTAGACTTCCAGAAGAACAAGATTTGTTTTGACGTCACAGAGTCAACCTCAGTGGATGTTCTGCTGACAAATCTCATCAATGGAAATCTGCTTCCCTCTGCTCTCCTCTGGATAACTACCCGACCTGCAGCAGCCAATAAGATCTGTTCAGGGTGTGTTGACCAGGTGACAGAGGTACGAGGGTTCAATGACCCACAGAAGGAGGAGTACTTCAGGAAGAGATTCAGTGATGAGGACCTGGCCAGCAGAATCATCTCACACATAAAGACATCAAGGAGCCTCCACATCATGTGCCACATTCCAGTCTTCTGTTGGATTTCTGCAACAGTCCTTGAAAACATGTTGAGTACAGACAAGAGAGAAGAGATGCCAAAGACTCTGACTGAGATGTACTCACACCTTGTGATGTTTCATACCAAACAGAAGAATGAAAAGTATCTTGGGAAAGAAGAGACAGGTCCACACTGGAATAAAGAGAGCATTCTGTCACTGGGAAAACTGGCTTTTCAACAGCTTGTGAATGGCAATCTGATTTTCTATGAAGAAGACCTGAAAGAGGCTGGCATTGATGTCAATGAAGCCTCAGTGTACTCAGGATTGTGCACACAGATCTTTAAAGAGGAACGTGGGCTGTACCAGGACAAGGTGTACTGCTTCGTGCATCTGAGCATTCAGGAGTTTCTGGCTGCTGTATATGTGTTCCTCTCATTCATCAACAACAATGAGAATCTAATGGCCGATCCGCAAGTTACTGAAGTTACTGTCTACAAGAGTGCTGTGGATAAAGCCTTACAAAGTGAGACGGGAAACCTGGACCTGCTCCTCCGCTTCCTTCTGGGCCTCTCACTGGAGTCCAATCAGAAGTACTTACGAGGTCTACTGACAAAGACAAGAAGCAGCTCACAGAGCCATGAAGAAACAGTCAAGTACATCAAGGAGAAGATCAGGCAGAATCCCTCTCCAGAGAGGTGCATCAATCTGTTCCACTGTCTGAATGAACTGAATGACCATTCTCTAGTGGAGGAGATCCAAAGCTACCTTAGCTCAGGAAGTCTCTCAGAAGAAGAACTGTCACCTGCTCAGTGGTCAGCTCTGGTCTTTGTGTTGCTGACTTCAGAAAAGGAGCTGGATGTGTTTGACCTGAAGAAATACTCCAGATCAGAGGAAGGTCTTCTGAGGCTGCTGCCAGTGGTCAAAGTCTCCAGAGCTGCTCTGTGAGTACATAAAATGACATTTAAATACTAATCATCAGGAAGAAATATTCAGTTTAGAGAAATATATGTATTATTGAAAAACATATTGAATCAATGCATTGATGTTCACATTAGTATAACAATATGACCATACAATTCTAGGAGACAGAAGATGAATCTATATGTTGTTTAAGAGAATAAACCAAATGCATCTGCCATTGGCCTTCTACACTACTGGTGTTAAATTAACAGTTTGTGAAATCATGATGATCTCTTTTCAGGCTGTCAGGCTGTGGACTCACAGAGAAAGGCTGTGCTTCTCTGGTCTCAGCTCTGAAGTCAAACCCCTCACACCTGAGAGAGCTGGATCTGAGTAACAATGACCTGAAGGATTCAGGAGTGAAGCTGCTCTCTGCTGGACTGGGGAATCCCCACTGTAAACTGGAGACTCTGAGGTCAGTATTCCTGTAGTTGGTCAACAAGTGATAACTGTTCACCAGATCCACATGTGTTTACCAGGCACACATAGTCCACACCATATGTGTTTGGTCAGTGAAGCTTACAGTTTTACATTTGGTGCTATGCTCCAGCATTTTGGATTTGAGATATAATGTTTCATATTAGGCGACAGTACAGAATGTCACCTTTTATTTGAGGGTATTCATACATATCTGTGTTACTGTTTAGATATGAAAGCACTTTATGTGTCTAGTTCTTTCATTTGAAAAAGTCTTAATAATTTGGACATATTCACTTATATTGTATTAAAGTAGTCATAAGTTTAGTATTTGGTCCCATATTCCTTACCTGCAGTGATTATATCAAGCTTGTGATTCTACAAACTTGTTGAATACATTTGCAGTTTGTTTTGGTTGTGTTTTGGATGATGTTGTTCCTAATAGAAACTGAATGGTGAATAATGTCCTGTCATTTTGGAGTCACTTCACTTGTATTGTCAGTAAGAATAGAAGATGTTTCTGAACACTTCTACATTCATGTGGATGCTACCATGATTATGAATAATCATGAGTAAATCGTGAATGATGATGAATGAGAAAGTTACAGAGGAACAAGTATCATACCACCTCTGTTATTGGTAATGGTGAGAGGTTAGCATGTTTTGTTGTAGCCTCTGTAACTTTCTCACTCATTATTATTCATGATTCATTCATGATTTTTCTTAATCATGGCATCATCAGGATTAATCTAGTAGTGTTTAGAAACATGTTATCTACTCACTTAGACAGAAAATTACTCCAGTGATCATCCACCATTCAGTTACTATTGGGCAAAACATAACCCAAAACACAACCAAAACAAACTGCAAATGCAACCAACGAGTTTGGGACCAAATACTCAACTTTTGACTACTTTAATACACTATTAGTGAATTGGTCAAAATACTTATGACTTCGTCAAATGGGGGGACTAGATACATAAAGTGCCTTCATTTCTAAACGGTGAAACAGATATGTATGAAAATACCCTCAAATAAAAGGTGACATTATATACTGTCACCTCATGTGAAACATTTGATCTCAAATCCAAAATGCTGGAGTATAGAGCCACATTTAAAATGTTATCTTCAATGTCAAAATATATATGGTGTGGACTGTATACTCAATACAATCTAAATCTGATACCTCACTGTCTGTCTTTTGACTGATACTGCTTTTTAAACTGCTCTGGTCAGTCTACTCAAATATTTGTCATATGCATTTTTCTATCTACAAGCAATACTTTGATAATTTGTCATTTCTAATAATGATACATTCGTTCATGAATAGATATGGCAGGTTTCAGGACACTGATATATCTTAATATGTAGAAAATATATACTGCCACTATTTTCACCACCAAAGAATAGCAGTGTGGTTTTAATATGATTTGACTCTTTCCAGGCTGTCAGGCTGTCTAGTCACAGAGGAAGGCTGTGCTTCTCTGGTCTCAGCTCTGAAGTCAAACCCCTCACACCTGAGAGAGCTGGACCTGAGCTACAATCACCCAGGAGACTCAGGAGTCAGACTGCTCTCTGCTGGACTGGAGGATCCACACTGCAGACTGGAGAAACTCAAGTATGTAGAGGGTTTATGTCAATGTTCATATCAGACATGTTGGAGTTATCAGGCTAGTTAAGACAAACATTCTGACCACCACTTGGACTAAGTTATATAAAGACTGTGTGTGTGTGTGTGTGTGTGTGTGTGTGTGTGTGTGTGTGTGTGTGTGTGTGTGTGTGTGTGTGTGTGTGTGTGTGTGTGAGTTCAGGTGTATCACTCAATGACTGTCTGTTCTTCTGCTTACCGCTACAGTGTGGAACATGGTGGAGAGAACACAATGAAACCTGGACTTAGAAAATGTGAGTGTTGACTGCTGTGAAGAATATGACTAAGAATAAGTCTTAATTCAAGTGAAGTCAAAGTCAAAGACCACCATCATTACTTACTTGGTCATATTAAATATCAGCTGTAGTTCTACAGAAGCACAAATCAGGGACACCAAAGTTTACAAAGAGTTGCTTTGACAATGTGTGTGTGTGTGTGGCGCGTTCCTGTGTGTGTTCAGGATGTGTGTGTGTGTCCAGTGTGTGTGTGTGTGTGTGTGTGTGTTCAGTGTAAGTGTGTGTGTGTGTGTTCAGGATGTGTGTGTGTGTG